>NW_016690192.1:9766694-9973159 GCF_001604755.1 Lepidothrix coronata | reverse complement strand
AAATGTATAAAAGACCACTCCAAATGGAGTGAGCAGTTTTCAAAAGAAGCATCTGGAAAAAACAAGTTTTTAATCATTTTGGATGTGAAGTCAAAAGAATTCAGAACAAACATTTTGGTAACAGAAAAACATTCTTTAAGGGGGATTAGGGCAGGAGCAGTTCATCTCTACCCCAGCTAGTGATCAAGCTCTGAGCAACAACCAGGTTTTTTAGAGGATTGTTTCACTGGAGCTCATTTAACCATACTCTTTTTAACGACAGAGCTTCAGGAGGTGAGCGGTGAAGAGGCAGAACAGCCCTGTGAACAGTCAGCACATTGAACTGCAGGATTTCTTTGCTTTTTGTGATGCGTTAGGACCCGTTCCAAACTCCTCATAATCATCGCATTAATCTCCCAAGCTGTGCCTCACTTCGACTCTGCAATACTAGAAGCAGGAAATTTCCACCACCTCGGCCTTTGACAGCCACTTAGTGACTGTTTTTGTGTGAGACCTCATAGAAGGAATCAAACCTGCATTTCCAAATGTGGTGACTGCTCCAGGAGACAGCAAGGGTCTTGCTCTATGTACTCAGTCTGAAAAAAAGCTTTGCATTTATAAGTCAGCTCCAAAGAGCTCCAAAACACTTGGCTTGCCCTGCCCCAAAATCAGCACATCCCCCAGCAACTCCTAGCATGCAGAGGAAGTGGAAGAGCCCCATCAGGGTCCTCTTTTGGACAGTGCTTTGGAGAGACACAAAATCAGCAAAAGCCAAGCACCAGTCATCCATCCCTTCCTCTCCTCCATGTGTCAGACCAGAGGTACATGCCTGTCTTTAGCACAAATCAGGGAGGATGGTGGTATCTGGCAGTCCCTTCTCCCCCTGTGTGAGCAGGAGTGGGACTCAAGTATCCTCTGCCAGCAGTGCCTGAAGCCCCATCCTTCTCTTCTGCACAAGGGCTGTACAAGGAGCCACAAGGCTGTACAAGCTCAGACCACTCAGGAACTAGCAAACAATGGGGCATCCTGCACGTGGCAGGAAGGAGAGGGGTTGCTGCCAGTGAGAAGCCCCTAAAGAGGGCAAAGATGAGTGGCTGGGGCACATACCATGATTTGGGTCTGTTTGTGTGACACAATCAAAGAAATATCTATCAAAGGCTGTAGCTTACACCAAGGAGTAATGCCTTTCCCCTTTGAGCAGATGGTGCCTCTGTGCCCAGACAACAATGCAGGTCTGCCTGGAAAAACAAAGTGGGCATGTGCTCTGAAGGATGGATAAAAACAAGGCAGAGAAGGACAGAGAATTTGGTTTTTCTGTCACAGAAAGTTATCCCAAGCAGTCTGTAATAAAGGTGCCATGATGGAGGAAGTGAAGCCATGCCCAAGGCTAGCAGCCATGCTGTGTGCTCTGGGGCGTCAGCAGGTGCTGTGGTTGTGGTGCCTCCTGAGGGGAGGAGGGAGGCTTGCACAGCACATAGCGGCCGTTTGCTCTCCACCAGGGCATTTTGTGGGAGAACATTCCTTCTTCACGGCAGCCAAAGGAGGTGCTGCAGCTTCCTATTTTCCTGATAGGAAAATCAGGACAAAAGCCAGGGCCATACCACAGGAGAGGTAGTTTCCTTGTATTTGCTAATTCTCCCTGAACTTCTCTCCCATGAACTTCCTTTGCATCCTCTTCAGATTATGAAAACTAACAGCATCCCCAATATCCTGTAGCAAGGAGTTTCACAGCTGCAAACTTCCTCAACTGCACCACACCAAAATACTTTTGGACTGAAACGAGTGTTTAGAGTTGTTTTTCTCCTGCAAAATTGTCCTTCACAGCTACTGACAGGAACAGAGCCAGCCCTGCAGGCAGTGACTTCTTTACCCCAAGTCCTTGTAAACCTGCCCACCCCACTGCACATCCCAGGATGGGGAACCCCTCCTGGGCACCCAGCCTGCTCCACCTTCATACACTGAGGAGCAGCAGCTCACACTGAGGCCCATTAGCTGTTAAGCACTGGAAATGCTGTGGCCAGCAGGATAACAAGTGGAGAATCAGCATCTACACACCTTTTTCCACATCACATAGAACTGGTATAGTTTTATAATATCCAGTGCCTAGTCCAGTTTGCATCTGTCTATTCATCCTTTAAGCTTCTTTGAACTCAAGTCTTGCATAGAGCTAATCACCCCACCAACACTGTGCTAATAATAGCAGCAGCCATTCAGTCTGTCAGGAGCATTGATTGCCACATAACAAAACCACAGTGATACTAGATCTCTAAGGTCTCCTCCATGCCAGCCCTTTCTCAGTCTGGTGAGGAGAGAGCAGCAGAATGTAAAGCTAAAATGCTCATTTTCAGACCCTCTGTGTCCCATCCAAGCTGTTCACCAGTGTTTCACAACCCATGCTGTCTGCTGCCGAGCTCCTCTGGGGGACTCAACAACTAGAGGCCCCGTAAAAAATGTTAAAAGCATTTAATTAAACAAATATATTCAGAGTTAAACATGTTGCTAGGGATGATCAGTGCAAGAACAAACATAAACAAAGCTCCAGAGGCACAAGGACCTTTACCTGGGACAGTAACCCTGACTGCCTTCCTCTGAAGATATGATTACCTTGCGCAGCGGGTGTAAATCTTCAGTGGGGCAACTCCTACAGAGACATCCTGGCTAGGAACATAACTGCTGTGCTGGGATAGGGGTGGCCAAGATTCTCTTGATTTCCTGATGGGGAGGAGAAAGTCAGGTTTCAAACTATGGTGCAGCACTGCTATCTATGTGATCATTTTACAGTCATTTAATTACTTCAGAAAAATTACTTAATTAAGGCCTCTTCTGTAGAGTTCTAGTTCAAAATTGCAGCCTGTCAGCTTTACTGGTCCTAAACTGAAAGAAGAGAAGGTCCCTGTGAGAGGACATGCTAAGGCTTCTTTGTGCAGTGCCTGTGTGGACTCCTGGAGCTGACCTCTGTCTTGCAGAGATGGCACTAGATCACTGTGATTTCAGATCACCAGTACCTGGGGTAAACACCCATGCTCTGGGTGAAGGCTGAAATTTGTGGTGAGAGGGACATGTCCTCAGCCATAAACAGCTCTGAAGGTCTGAGGAATATTCCCAAGTACTCAGTGAATTATTCAACCACACTAGTGCTGACTTGCAGGGACAGCGCTTCCACACACAATTTTAAAGCCAATTTACTTAACAAGATTTTAATACAAAGACAGCTAGAAACCTATTTCATTCTCCTGGGTCAGATCATGCTGGCATTTTCTTAGGTCTCAAATACACAAACCAGTATTGACAGTGATCAATTTACAATCCAGCTGGTCTTTCCCTTTTGTTAAACACATTTCACAATTTCGATAGGTTAAAACCCGAGGTCCTGAAAGGCATTCGGTTTCCAGCTCTGTCATGCATTACAGCCCTACAGACCTGGGTACATACTCAGAGTCTCCACTTGCCTAGCATTTTACATCCACAAGACACCCTTGCAGCAGTGCAGAAGTCCAGAATAAAACTCTCAGGATAGCTAAGAGACTGGAGGGCTTGGAGACCAATCGCCAAACTTGGTAAACTGAAAGGACTGAGAAGAGAGTAACAAGAGTTACGGGGATAATAAACACACCCAAACAACACGTGGTGAAAGGCTGAAGGAAGGGGTTTAACCCAAGGCAGAGAAAAAAATGAAAGGGGTGGAGAAGCAGCACTCACTGCAGAAGGCAGCTGTGACAATCATCAGGTGTTCTCTGCATCCTCTGTGAACAAGGTAAAAAACACACAACCCAATTATCAACAAAGATAGTGAAGGCTCTTAGGACACAAAACTACAGGAGCCATGAGGATGCCTATGGAAATTACAACTTAAGGACGTTATGGAAACCCTTTCCTTGGAGGGCTGCAGGAAAAATGTGGTTTCATCAGGATGTTTGAGAGCTGAAAGTGGGCAGGACCCCACTAGCCCCAGCATTTTCAGGCAGCTGGAAGGGAACTTCAAGCCTCCCTGTGCTGGCTGATACCCACTTGGGTATCACCTACCAGCCAGAGGAGGGAGAATCCCTTCACAAGGGGAAGCTGCAGTTCCAAGATTAGACTCCAGCCCTCGACAGTGCCCAGGCTTTCCCTGCAGAGCACTGTCGGGCATGCAGCCAGAGCAGGGGTGCAGTTCCAGGTATGGCTGTGCTGGGATAAGTGTTAATAGTTCTGCAGGGATGAGCTACCATGGATACTTGCACAGGAGCAAGAGGGGAAGGAGAGCATCTAAGCAGCAGTTGCACAGGCACCCTAAGGCCCTCTCTGAGAAGCAAAGGGGACAAAAGTAAAGAAAAAAAAAAAAAGAAAAGGAAAAGCCGAGTTCAAAAGGCCAAGGTTCAAACCTGAAGGTTTGAACTTGGCTCTAGCCAGAAGCACACATAACTTACACTCCAGGTTTTACACTATTGTCCTAAAACTTCTGAAATTTCTACCTCCCCTCAGGTCCATTTATTACCTTTTTTTTCTCTGATTCTGCATTTCCTCCTATTATCATGATCCCCGCCTTTCAGACACATGACATGGCAATAGGTTTCATTCAACAGTATTACCTTTATTTTGTGGTCCAGGGCACACTCTTGTATGGCGTCTCCCATAGATGATGCCTCAGGAGGAGCGAGATAATTCTGGCTTCCTCAGCAGAGGGGAGCCTCCAGCCTCCGTGAGGTGCTGGCATAGCTGCCAGACCTTCTCTCACCCCAGCTTTGCCAGGACAGCTCCAGCAACACCCTCTGAGGTAAGCCAAGCCTGCCCCAGGCCCGCAACATTGGGTCCAGAGATGATGCAGGATGGTGTCAGGGAAAAGGGTCTTAAAATCCATTTTTACAAACCATGTAAAGCAGCAAAACTACCCAGCAAAACTACTGGTTAGCTGAACAGCAACATTTTGTGCATTTATTACTAATGGTCTACGCAACCCAGTCCCAACTTGAGATTTTATTGTTTATGGGCACAACATGTTCATTTTATGGGAACAGACCTGCTCTGTGCTGGGAGACTTCCTGCAAGCAACTGTGGTGTTAATTTAGAAGATGGCATTCTTCCCAAGCAGTCATTATTAAACCAATAACCCTATATTACCTCCAGCATCAAGGGGCAATGTGCTGTTGGAGGCAAGACAGAACAAAGGTCCTAGCGATAGTAATTGCAAAAGGGCTTAGGGGCTGTTCTCTTCAGGGAACAGAGGGAGATGCAGCCTGGCCCAACTCCAGAGTGTGTGGTTTTAAAGATCCTCACTTAAGTTGTATTGTGTTGATGTACAGCGTTTAAGAGCTGCCACTTCTGCACCCATGCCTGGCTGAGTTACAGGAACTATTTTCAGCATCTCTGCCAGAAACGACATCTCTCATGACTTTTATCATGGAATGGGTGCGTGTTTGTAATCAGCTTGGAAAATCTGTTTCTGAGCTTAATTCTAAAGCTTCATCTTTGCTAACAGAAACAACTGTACTCGGTAACACAGGCTTCCCGCCCTTCAGAAGCATGGGGAATGATTTGCTGTCCTGGAAAATTGGTCACAGCATAAGCCCACAGGGTTTTGCAACCTCACTGTTTGATGCCTTTGGTTTAAGTGCTGAACACACTGTACAAGCACAAATAGGCAGCCTGAACTGGGAAGTCTTCTACAGTGCTAAAATGCCAACCATTTGGATAACCCTGTACTCTAATCAGTAGTTCGTGCAGTAATTTTATCAATTCACAGTGGGAGGCAAGAGGTTAATGGCAAGGTCAAAAACACTACAGAATTCATCTCAATTCTTTCAGTTCTGGCAATCTTAAGGATTGACTTGCATGTTCCTACAGCAAACTTGCTCAAGAAACATCTTATTTAAATGCCTTTGCAAAATGTCTTTGTGAACAAACCAACCATATAGGCTTTGCAAGGGCAAGGATGTCAGCCACCAGCCTAAGATGGGGCAGACCAGTCATAAATGCATTGCACAGTGGTTGCAGATAGCCTTGCCATCACTGGGGAATGCAACTGTTTACAGATACAGTGCAACCAAACTGATGCAAGCTGTTCCTCGGGGTTTTTTTTCAAAGGAATCCCAAAATTTGGTCCTCCCAAGGTGCTTGGAATGCAACATATCCATATACCAGTCTATCTCAGTCTGTACTTCTGCAAGCAAACGGGTTAATACATTTCCAATCATTTGGTTTGGCCTAAAGAGAGTATCAGCAGTTTTTGTCTAGCTGTGTTTCTTCAACAGGAAGATCATTAAGTAAACAGTTTGCCTAGAGAGGCTGGAATTTCCATCACTGTCTAACCCATTCCTACATCTTGCCAAACATCTGGCAGGAATGAGTTAGGGAACCTTACTTTTCCATGAGCCAGGGTGGCAGGCTTAAACACATCTTGAGGTATCTTCTAGTCCTGCCTCTGATAGTTTGCTGTCTAAATCAAACTGTTCTGGGATCACACATTAGAAACGCATTGATAGGGCTCTGCCATGCAGCTAATGACAAGACTGCCTAAGCCCCCTGAATCTTTCTACATGACATAATTTCTGCATGATTTGTGTATTTCACAATCATGAAGGCATTTTGCCTCCATTAAAGAATCCACAGCTTACAGACAGGAAATTGAAATTTTTTTAATATCCTTTACCCCAGGTGAGAAGGCTGTACCAAACCCAAAAATAGGTCTCAAGTCACCAGGCTTAGCCTCCCTCCTTGCTTTGGACTGAAGAGCAGTGCCCCACTCCACGATATCTTCGAGGCCAGTTGTTGCACAGACAATGATCCCATCACAGACAGCTGCCCAGATAAGCGACCCTCAGCCCACTGCCACTGTGCCCTATGGCTCTGCCAGCAACACTGGGATCCCTCAGCAAATTCGAGGTTTTTGTTCTCATCTTTAGCACCCTCATGGGTTCCCAACCCAAAGACCCAACAGAAGCCTCATTTTTCATGTTCACAATAAGCTGCAGAAGAGTTATACTTGGGACTGTGAGGTTTCCTGCCCAACTCCCAGTCTTAAGAACCAAGAAGTCTGAAAGCCAAAACCTGTTCCTGCAAGCAATGAGAATGACAGTCAACATCACAGCTGTAGGAGCACCTCGTTTGTTCAACTTGACTTCAAGTGCAGGAATCACAGTCTAGCCCATTGCCTTCACATAACCATACACCACCAATTGCTGTGCACAATATTCCCTGGAAATACAATATACAGAACAGTTATTTCTATAAGATTTTTATTAAAAATACAGTCCACAAAGCAGATGCCCCATTCTCAGACATGACTGGCAGTGTCTGGGCATCCTGCTTTGCTACCAGAGGGGGCAGCTCAGGACTGCAAAGCCATTTATTTAGCAGCAGAAATCCTTTCACAAGTGTCAGCATCCTGCCTTATACCAAGAGGTCTGATACCTGCTCAGGACAGTCACAGCTCTGTTGCATCATTGGAAGCAGCTTCCAAAAGGTCAATTTATTGGAAAACTAAAGGATCTTCAGAGAAAGGAGTTACAGTGGCAGGAGCAAACAAAATGGGCAATTTCTTACTTCCTCTTGTTTGAACAAACACGGAAGTCTTTCTTCCGGGGCCATACATACGTTCTGAAAACTCCATTAGCCAAATTAAAACAGTGGTAGGTCATGTAGATTGTACATATGGGAAAAAAAGAGAAAAATTATGCTGAAGTACTGTATCTTAGTTAGAAACCATACCTGCAGGATTTACTAGGAGCAGTAACTCATACCTTTTCCTTCTTAGATTACAGGCACCACAGAACGAATTCATCATAAGGTACAGAGCTTTTACTATGCAAACACACTTCTCACCCATTAAAAAAATAGATTAGAGGAAGATATAAACATCTTATTTATTAAATCAAATAGAAATGCAAAATATATTTTACATGCCTTACATGGAAAAGAGATGAACTTCCAAGACTGTAAAAGCAAGACTGTGTCAGTTGACACGCAGGAAATAGGAACATTATAAACAGTCACAGAGAGGAGGAAGGACTGGGGGGAGGTGACATGGGGATTATGGGCAGTTCCTCCCCACTCTGAGAAAGATTTCCTAAAAACAATAATGGAGTTTATGCTGAGCAAGCATTAGAAGCCTGAAATTAACTTTAACATACACTTATTTTGGAGGAACTTGTCTAAAGAAGTACAGTTGGCTAATAACTAGTCAAAACAATGGTCTAAATTATGTATAACATATTCATTAAGTGGACACAGGTTTATTTTTTGAGTATACCATACTCATATGAAAGACACAGGTTTATTTTCTGAACATCAATAGGGTCAGTAGGAGAATCAGAAACACCAAAAAAAGCTTTTTAAAGCTAGATCGATACACAGCCACATTCTGCGTGACTCTTCTATTTCAGAAAAGGAAAAACGGATGATAAATAGAACTATTTTTCTAAATATTTTAATTATTTTGCCATCCTCCAACTCTTCCTCCCTCCTACACACAATTTCTTGGAAGCTGAAATTACACTCAACAACAAATACAAAGCATACACCAATAGTATATTCCACAGTTTTTCTAAAGAGTCAATAGTCCAGCAATTTTAAAGTGATCTATGTGCAAAAAATAAACAAATTAAAGAGTTTCTTAAAAAAAAATAACCCATTGCAGCCTTAACTTCTACTTAAAAAAAATATATGAGGATTAGCACTAAGTTTCTCAGTGGAGGACAGATCAGTAACTGCAAGTATTCTGCCTAACCTGTGACTTGGTGTTGTAAAACTGTCAACATCCCAAGTTTACTACCTGCTGGCAAGTGGAAAACAGACCATATCCCCATGAGAAGTAGGAAAACCACTATTCATAAACTGGTCGTCTGATATACATAAACATACGGTGCAGGTATGTACTCAGAGACTGCTACCTACAGCTGAGAACAGTCCTCCCAGCATGACTAACAGTAAATTATTAACAATAAAATGTGCAAGACTCCTAAGAGCAGTATTTGAAATGTTCCTGCCTGCTCAATGCCTCTAGGCCTAAACTATCCCCTCATTAATAGTGGTGTGAGTCAGGGCAGCTCTGGTGAAGTTACAGTAGAAATCACTGTGCATGAGGATTTCTGTGAGAAGAACAGTCCCTTAAACTACAGACTAGTTCAGTCCTGACCACACTACAATAGGGAATTGTGTTTAAACCATGAGTAATCATGCAATCATCTCCCAGCATAGTACTTCTTTTCTGCACACATGGAATGTAAATGACCGAGATTTACAACTGATGATTTTGCAGATTTAATGGATTATATTTCTCTAATGGTTCTAGCAATGCAAACTCAAGTTAAAAAAACAACATTAAAAAAAAAAAAACAAAAAAAAAACCAACAACAAAAATCCCACACTCACTGCTGTCTGTTTTTTTCTTTATTTGATGACTGATCTGGCACACAGTTAGGGTTTGCTAACAGTGTGTAAGTGTTCAAAGACATCAAATTACTTGGGCTGGGGTGGGGAGAAGGGTGCTCTTATGGTAAAGTCCAGGTGTGGAAGACACCACAACAGGTGATAAAACTTAATCATGTTTGAGTAAATCAAAAATCTTATGTCTGTCATTAGTCCAGTAAATGAAACAGACACCCCAGGTCCTAATCAAGGGCTATGAAAAAAAACCAATCAACTCATAAAACACCTCGAGTTTCCCAGATGAAAACTCAGAAGAGCAAAATATGAGCACCAAAGTCACTTGGTGTTTAATGACTTTCCAAGTCACCTTGCAAAAAACAGTTCAACTCTCAAAACTATCCACAACTTGAATGCCAAGTGGCTGTATTCTCCCTTTTACCACCCACTGCTGCATAGGACAGAGGAGTTATGGAATCTGAGGGGGAGATCAGCTGCAGGAAGGTGACCAGGCTTTGCTAGAGTAAAGGAGCAACACACCAGACCACAGAAGGAATCTCACTCAACAACATGAGGCCTTGAGGATGAAGAATGACACAAACCATTGAGGTACAGGAGCATGTCCAGAGAAGGGCCATGGAGCTGCTGAAGGGTCTGGAGCACAGGTCTTATGAGGAGCAGCCAAGGGAGCTGGGGTATTTAGTCTGGAGAAAATGAGGCTTGGAAGGGATTTTATTGCTCCCTACAACTACCTGAAAGGAGGTTGGAGTGAGGTGGGGGTCAGTCTTTTCTCCCAGAAGCAACAGGCCAGGAGGACACAGGCTCAAGTTGTGCCAGGGAAGGTTTAGATTAGGAAAAATTTCTTCACTGAAAGAGTGGTCAAGCATTGGAACAGGCTGCCCAGAGAAGAGGTGGAATCACCAGCCCCAGAAGCATTCAAAAAAAGCACAGACGTGGGTTTTACGGACATGGTTCAGTGGTGGATTTGGCAGTGTTAGGTTAATGGTTGAACCTGATGAACTTAAAAGTCTTTGCCAACCTAAACAATTCTATAATTCTATGAAACCACATACCTTAATGCAGGGAAATGGTGATTCCGGTGCAGTTCAAATCACAGCCAAACTGTTTTTATTTGCCAAGGATGGCTAAACACTAACAACACAATTCAGTGTGTGCTTCAAGTGCTGTTAGATACATACCATATACAACATTTAGCCTTGGTTTTCCTCCCCATAATGCACTAAAATAAAACCAGACCTTAAGGAATAACTTGCATAGTAAGAAAAGGTCATCAATTTAATCATTAACTTTAAGCAGGCAAGCAAATTTGTAAACATTCAAAAGCGGCAGCATCCAAGTTACAAACAATTTAAGGAAAAAAGAATTGAGATTATTAAGGTTCTTTATCCTCTCAAAAATTTTGGAAATGATCTTTTGAAACACTGCAAACATTGAACACTCAGTTATACCTCTTCTAATCCTGCTAGCAGTCCTGCCTTCCAACGAATTCTGCTTTCTAAAACACATGTCTCACAATTGCTGTACTTTATAGCATCTGCCATTTGGAAGTCAGCTATCAGAGCATTTCATCTCCGTCTAAATCCCATTAGCAAAGGGAATGCTTGTGTCTTGATTCAACACCTCCTTAACTTCTGAGGGCAAAGCATCAAAGAGGTGATCTTCCACTACGAGCCCACTTTTCCTGAGAAGCTGACACTGCCCCAGCGTAACTGGCAGACGGTCCAAGCAGTTTCCCTTCAGTTCCAGGTAAGTCAGCTGCAACAGCTGACTTACTTTATCTGGGATTGAGGTAATACAGTTTTGTCCCAGACTCAAAGTCCTCAATTTAACACATTTAAACAACTGTTTTGGCAAAACGTCGACTTTGTTTCCTGTGATGTGAAAATGCTGAAGATTTTGAAGCAAACCTATTTCCACTGGAATCACCGCAATTGAGTTGAAGCTTACATCTAAACACCTAAGTTTCTGTAAACTGAACACTGCGGCAGGTAAGGTTTCGAGTTTGTTATTTGAGAGATAAAGAGACTCCAAATTCTTTATGTGGGTAATGGAGGAAGGAATGCTAACTATTTTATTGTGCCACAGCTTTAAACAAGTCAGTCTTTTTAAATGCTGGAAACTGATGATTTCTTCAATTGTGCGTATGCTATTTGACTTTAAATCCAGTTCCTGTAAGTTAGAAAGACTGAAGATGGCATGGGGAATTCTCTCCAGTTCACAGTTCTGCAGTTCCAACTCCGCAACATTAGTCATTTTCTTAAGGCTATTGAGTACCACAAGCTTAGTGCCATCATTATGAATGACTAGTTTTGTCAGATGTGGTGCTACATCTGTGATATTGGGGGGAATTTTGGTCAAATTGCTCTTCACGTGGAGAATTTTAAGGTGTCTCAACTCTCTAAGAGATTCAAGCCCTATCATTTTATTGTTTTCAGAGTTCAAGTTGCCTATCAAGTACAATTCACGGAGGGTTTTGAGCAAATACACCCACGCAGGAATTTCTGCAACATCTGTGAATTTCACATGAAGGCATCTCAAGTGGTCCCGGAGGAAGCTGAAGGCCGTCTGCTCGACCTTTGCAGGGCAGTGGTACAGATGAAGCTCCTGAAGATTTGTCATCTGGGAAATTTTGGCTGTAATTTTTGCTTCAGGAATCAGCTCCAGTTTCAACACATCCAGATCCGTCAGATCAAACACTGCATCCGGGACCCCCGACAGCATGAAGAGGTGCAGCTCCTGCTTGTCCTGGGCATTGCGGGAAACATGTTGCCGAAGCTTTTCATAAGTCCATTCATGGTTTAAACTAATGCCGCGTAGTTTGTTCTCGCTCACCTCTGACAAAAAGACACCAAATCGCTTAGAATACAGCTGGTCATACTGATCTACCATATGCAAGAGAAATGCAAAATCATTTTTGACATCAGGGATATCACTGAAGCTACTCTCTTCTCTGACCTTTTCAAAAGAATATTCTTTTAAAGGTATTCGGACCAGCCAGAAAAGCGTGTAGAGGCAGATAAAACCATACACACAAATGAGGGAAATATAGCTGATAAGCAGCTTCTTCAACATATAAGCCATATTGTGTGTACATTCAAACTGTGTGTAGCCAATCAGATGTTCCACTTTCGGGTTGCAAATGTGTTCAAAACTAATGGTGTTGACAAAGTTCGCAGTATAGCAGAGTATAAATATGAACTTGACAGTCTTGATGACAGTCTGGCCAACATACAGCTTATAAATCAGATCACTGTCTTCCACATGAGCCCGGAACTTACGGACTTTCTCAAACAGTGCTTTGGCTTGTTCTCCATCTTTCTTATCTAAAATCGTGACGCTGGGAATCTCAATCATCGGCTTGTCAGCTGAAAATTTGAAGCCAGATTTGGTTATCATGGGAGTGCTAGCACTTGGGCTTCCTTCATCACTGCTAGTGGAAACATACTTGGGCAGGGACTGGGCACCAGTTAACCTCTGTTTGTTCTCCTCGGAGTCCTCACATGCCGTTTCGGACAATGCTTTTGTAGTCCAAGGGGACTCAAAACACTTCCCCAATATAGACACAAAATGCTCAATTTTTGAGCAAGTCTTGGGATACTTGAACCAAAAATTGCTACTGACTATCAAAATGATAGTATGGATGAGAACAAGATAGGGAAAATACTTTGAGTACCACGGAAGAGCCAAATGATAGCACATCTGGTTAATAAATATGTACTGCTGAAAATCCAAATTTGTTTTACGGCCTGAGGAATCTTTCTGCTCCTTCTTCAGCTCCTGACCTGATTCAGTGGATTGATACTGAGAAGAGGTAGCTCCACTCAGAAAAATGTCAGGTCTTACAGTAGTACTTTCAAAGGAAACAGTTCTCATTGATGCTTCTTCTCCTTGACCAGTGGTTGTTTCAACAGTGGTAAAGTCAGCCTTTCCTGATGTATCAGGCTGCACTTTTGAATTTACAGTAGACTGCAAAACTGGCAAGCAGACCACCTGGTCTTTTGTCAGCTGCATGGTTCCAGCAAAAATGGCAACCATTAACATAACAACAGCAAGATAATCCATAAATACATCCCACCATGGTTTCAAGATACGGTAAGTTGGCTGGATGTCATTGAGCGATGCAACTTCTGCAAGGGTAAACATTCCTACAAGAGAACAAAGACAAAATCAGCATTGTCGACTGGTGAGATTATAGTATGTGAAAAGTAAAATGCTGTAGCTGATATGTATTAATAACAAGAAATGCAATGACAGACTATGCTGCACAAAATTCGGTTCTGTAAAAATGGCTACTTGAGTAGCATACTTGAGTTGGATGGAGTCCTGAACAACCTGATCTAGTGAGTGACATCCCTGCCCATGCCTGGAGCATTGAAACTAGATCATCTTAAGGTCCCTTCCAATCCAAACCATTCTATGATTGCATCAAATGGTACTGTATGCATTTTTCTCCTCCAATTAAATTCAACCCAGTTAACCAGGAAAAAAAAACCCACAACTTTCTCTTAACATAACGGGGAAAACATTTTTTCAGATTATCATCACAGCCCAGTGATCATAAGAAGCTGGTTAGTGCAGGTAGCACAGGAGCAGACTGCAAGGCTTTCACTTTATGTTAAACATATGCACTGTGAGTCAAAGCAGCAAACTGATCATGTGAGAATCCAAACATCTTTGCAGCTTTAAATTGATTGCTTTGCTTTTTGTTTTGACAAAATATAGAGGACTCAACTTATCAGCTTTTTAAAAAAATAAGCTTCCTGTGCAAGCAGGATGTGGTAAAATCGTCATTTTAACTGCTGAACTTATGACTCAAATTTGTCACTTCTAAAGAAACATATCTAGCTTATGTACACACATGCAACAGGGAAGAAGACAGGATGTACATTATCGAAGAGTCCAGCCCCCTTTGCTTGGGAGAAAAAGGGCTTAGCAGAGCACAAGGAGATCAAAGCAGGCAGTACTAAGATACATTAGATTTATTATTTTTAACTTGTAGCATACCAGTTCATACAGAGCTGCACCTTACACACCCTAAAAGACAGTGTCACAGGCAATGTACATACAACATGATAATTATTTCTAGAAACCAGACATTTCTATATGCAGAACCCAAATATCAGCCTCCGCCTATATGGCCAAAGGCATGCATGAACACCCCTCCTTCCCACACCAGTGCAAGCAGCTCCCATGTCCTCGTCTGTGGGAAAGGCCAGCGGTCCTCTTTACTGGCATGGAGCTCACGATGAAAGCATCTCCTCCAACACAGAGAGGGATCCTGGACCCAGCCTCCCACACTCTGCTCCCAGAAGCTTTTACCACTTTTGCATACCAAGCCTGGGATCTGGTGAAAGCAGCCA
Source organism: Lepidothrix coronata (assembly GCF_001604755.1). Taxonomy (NCBI): domain Eukaryota; kingdom Metazoa; phylum Chordata; class Aves; order Passeriformes; family Pipridae; genus Lepidothrix; species Lepidothrix coronata. Next base: position 9,958,460 of record NW_016690192.1, on the reverse strand, counting down.
GATAGGAGAGGACTTTATCTCACTGCAGCACTCATCTCCGTTGGTGCTCTTGGCGTAGTTGCCAAAACTTAGAAGTTAGGGCTCAGTTTCTCAGGGAACCAGCAGAAGGAGCTTCCAGCTCTCACTTTACTTTCCAGTGGGGAAATGAATGGCAAATACTCCTCCCTCATCAGTAATACAAGCTGTCAAGGTCTTACAGTTCTCCCAGCTCCACAAGAGCCTCCTCCCAGCAGCATGGTTCCTGAGCCTTTTCCCACACACCTCCCCAGGGCTGTAGTTGCTGTAGAAAGTGCTGAAGCACAGACCAGTTACACACCCTACAGCTATCAAAGCCTTGCAGTGCCTTACTTGGGAGTTAGCTACAAACTCCCAACTCCTTTAATGTCTCCCAGTGCTTACCTACACTGAGTCACAGCATGACTGCTTGCCCTAGAATTGTTATCTTCAACATTTAAATAACAGTGTGCAAATGAACAGCATTAGTCATTTGTGCTAGTGTGAACAGATAGATATAAAGGATCCTCCAAACTCCTAAGGCCCAGCTGTCACCTGCTCAGGACAGGAGAACCACAAAACAGCAGCAGAGGTGACTTTTTTCCCTGCATGGATTTTTTCTCCTAGGAAGCTCTTTGGAAGGGATAGTCTCAGTCTCCAGACTGTTTTCACTGTGGTCTCACCTACACTGGCTGCCACAAGAACTTCTCACCCACTGGTTGCTAGTGCAGTAGTTCAGCAGGAGAGCAAAAAGCCAAACGCATAACAAGGGCAAGTCCTGCACGCACCCAGCTGCTCACACAGCTATGCCATGTCCAGGGAGAGGAGGGCAAGCAGGATGGGAAGGAGGAATGAGTTGACTGCTCTAACAAACATGGGTAGCTGCTACTGCATGTTCCTCTGGGGCTAGCCTTTCCCTCAACTTTGCACTAGCTAATTACGTGGGAAGTTACTTTGCGGTTTGGGGCACAGCCTACAGAATTCCTTTCACAGAATAAAGGTGATTTTTTTGCTTCTGCCATGAGAACACATGGATAAAGCACTGAAACCCAAGCAGTGCAGACATAGCCGCTCTAAACAAGTGAAATAATGGACAGAAATAACAAAGCACAAAGTAGTTCCAGCTAAAGACTTAGAAAGAACAATAAAAAAAAAAAAAAATCTAAAGCTAAAAATCGCCTCTACCAGACCTCTGTCTTGCACAAACAAAATGATTTCCAAAAACGTTAGGAGACACAACAGAGCCTGTGTGATCCTCTTTGTAAGGCAGTAGGCAGCATGGTGTAACAGGAGCTTTACACCAAGAAGTACCACATTCAATGTTCTCAACATGCCTTTTCTTTCAAGTTACTGATACTCACAGAAGAGCTGCTGTTTTGGCAGAGATTAGCAATTATAAAACACAAAAACCTCCTCTGTGGCATTACTAACACTGTGTTTCATAAAAGACAGGCAGACCTTTCTCTAGCTGGCAAAAATCAATTCCAAGAGCTGAAAACAGGTTTCTGTCTTCACATGTCTAAAATGTTTAAATGCTCTGAGTCTTTAAAACCAAAATGAAAAACTATAAACCTACACACAGTATAAGACACATTCTGACGAGCTGCAAATAAATCTGATATCTTCTCTCTTAAATCCATCATTACATGTAGTGGTGTTTGATTTTATTAAAATAATAACCATATAAGTTAACTTTTATTATATTTCTGCACATGCTTAAAAATCAAACTATTAAGAGGTACTCAGAACAACGGGTCTGTACTGTATCATAATAGGTTTGGGTTTTCTTTATTCCACAGCTGAATTTAAACTATTCAAAGCTTTTTAAACCTGCTTTTAAACCCTGATGTCCGGAATATTCCTTGGAGTAGGTAGATCGTATTTTCATCACAAATTTTCAACTCTTATTTTAGAAGTGCCAGACTGGGGTTTGGGTTTCATTATAAGCTGCAATGATAACACAGAAGTAAGGAAAAAAGAAAGAAAAAAGGATGCAAATGCCAGTCTGTGTCTGGCAGGCAGAGCCTGCAACACCCTGCCACAGGTGGCCCCCCCAAGACTAGTGCATGGTCTACTCCCAACCCTGATACAGAAGAACTCTGTAAGCAGGTAGCTCAAACTGAAATGTTAAAATTTCTGATGTCTCACGGTGAAAACATGCATTTATTTCAGCCCTTTTCAGGGCTTGCAAGGCACCAAATGGACCCTGAGGCTCAGCAGAACATGGGGTCTTGACAAACCAAGATCCCAAGAGACTCAAACTAGAAAACTGTGGTTCTTGAAGAGAAATATTTTTTAATTCCCAACATGGACTTTAAGGATAGCCTCCTTTTTAAAATACCATATTTAGTTTAGTTTTAATAAGCACAGATTTTAATTCAAGCCTATTGCAGCCTATGATCCTTAGGGCTGCACAGCTACACAAGGACTTTTAATTTTAACAAATAATCTTTTCCTCCCAACCCCTTTGTCTCCAGTTCTGTAACTTGGATGATGTTCTAGCATAACATTAACTTCTCCAAGCTCCATCCATTAACTTTCTATCTACTTGGGTGTATGTATGCTCTCTCCTGAACAAAAAGAAAAAAAAAAATCTCTAGCCTAAATAAATGCAACTGTTCTAAGCACAGCTGTTTCTTGCTACCTTCTAAGATTTCAGGTGGAAAAACTTGAAATTCTAAAAGCAGTGTGGTAGTTTGACCTGGACCTGTAGAATTAAACCCACTTTGTTCATTTTGCAGTTATACAAGTTACAGTGGGAATGGAATGTCAAGAGGAAAAAATTAACAATGACAATAAAATTGTTACATGCTCATGTTAAATCAGCAAGGGTAGCAACTAATTTCATAAATCATTCCTAAAAATTGTAATAATTTCATTCGTTTGAAAGAAAAATTACAATAGAAAGAGCTCAGAATGTGATTAGCTTGGTGAATTTCTGACATATTTCAGGCTATAAATGCTGAAATACAAAATGAACATATTGGGGATATTTCCTAAAAAACTGTTCTAGCTTAGATACAGAAGTTGGCGGAAAAGGAAGCAGCAGACTGGTATGTCACTAATGTTTATTTACATCCTACTTCTTCCTGTACTCACAGATAAAAACTGCCTGTCCTGTAAGTCACTGGTCCTCCTGTCTTGAAAGCATATTTAAAGTTAAAGCAAATTCAAAGTCAAAACAAACAAATAAAACAAGAACTGCAGCATATGATCCACTCAATTTACTCTCAGGTTCCCAAGACTCCAAACAAGTCCACTTTGTTTCAGGAAACAAAAAGATTCCTGAATTCGCCTTGTCACTGCAACTGGTAAAGAATTTCCTAAAAAAACCTCAACATTTCTAGCTGAAAACAAAAAGTGCTACCATGAACAAAATTGTTTTCTCCCTTCCCACAGGAAATTAAGTTTTCCCATAACTAAAAGGCTGTGCTAGCTTGCTTTTGATCATGTGACCATAGGTTTAAATTTATTTTCACTGTATATTTTGTTGTCTCTTTCCACCAACCGTTTCTATTTCCCTTTTCTACCTCTGAAGGCAGACTATTAGACATTAATGAGATAAGAATGGATTATAAGATTCCTGTTAGCCAGCACCCTGCAAATATCAGTTGTTCCACACACAATCTGCACAGGTCAAAATGATGGCATTATCTTTTTTTTCTTTTCTTCTCCAAAGAATCAAGTGTGAGGAGCCCCAGAACCCTTGTGAAATTATGCATAAAGACATACAGAAAAGCCTACGAATGAATTTATGCATTCTGAGCATGCTGACACATCCATTTTTATAGTGTTTCTCTACCATATGAAGTGTTTTGCTACTTCTTCAGTGAGGAAAAGTACTGCAGAACATTAACACCAGAAAGCAAGGCTGAGAGTGGCTTATGTTATCAGATACTTCCTGATTGGTGCTTTTGCCTCTGAAAAATCAGAAATAGATTTAACATAAAAAGCTTCATAGGAAAAGATTTTCATTATATTTTTCCACCAAATTAGAATAAGAATTCCCTCTCACTGTTTCTTCCCTAAACATCTGACCACAACCAAATCTACTCATTTTAAAATCAATCTGAAATATCTAGGTTGATTTATTTTTGTTTGGCTATCCCATAATGGATGATAACTGAACAAGGAAAAAGGAACGAACACAAAGCTGAAAGGAGATTTCCTATAGAAAAACATTTCAAGTAAGTTCTCCAATAGCTTTTATTTATAATTAAATCTCATTAGATAAATATATATGGAAACATATGATGCTGTTATTTGATAACACACTTAAATGATTAAGGAGGAATCATTAGCACTACTCATACACTCATCATTTGAGAAACAAAATCAATGTAACAAAAAACTCCCACATCATCCATATCCCCAGTTCCCCCACCCCAATGCCCAAATTGCACAGCTATAATTTTGGACTTTCCCTTAAAGGGAACATATAATCTCTGATATAGTCTGCAAATACATTCTCCAATTAAAGAATCAACACCTTTATGAGCAACACAAACCTCTCTGACAGTAACTTGCTAAATGAAAAATTATCAAAATCTAATTTCTCTCAGACTGCATACAGAAATATTAGGCTTCAGTAAGTTGGAGACAAAAAATAAGTTTCTTTACCTGATCAATGTCAAATTGGTACCACTTACAAAAATGAAATCTACAAAAAAACTTTTTTCTTTTTTTAAAATCTTCAAAAATTCTGCCCTTCAAAGCTGGGCTTTTTCAGGTTGTATAACACTCTAACTTTTGGATGCTGCTATTTAAGTGTTTACATTGAATCTTCCTTGTTTACCAGCTCTTTGAAGGTCTAGTGCTACACATCACTCCTACACAGATGGTTTTGTAATCAATGTGATATTTAAAAAGCAGTATTAGCAGCCATTATTTCCCTAACAATAAACTGTCAAATCTTACCTCATTCTTGCCTTGCTGTAAATGACCAGATAGGTCTGTTTAAGGATGATTTCCCAAACAGGAGGCCAATGTTCTATTTCTGAGTAGCTCCCCAAAATACTTAAGGATTATTAACACTATTAAAACTCCCCAAATCCCCCCGAAGATTATTAACACAATTAACTGTGTATTTGCCACATTAAACTCTGTGTCTACAGAGCATAGAAAATTAGCAATTTCCCACTCTGCCTACTGCAGTACTCCTGAGATGCTCTTACAAGACAGCTGCTTTGACCAGAAGTCCAAGCTTCAGTTTTCACTGACATTTATTCCCAGGCTTCAGAGTGCAGTGAAGGCACCAAGGATCTTCCAGAATACAACTTGTTGGGTTTTGACCTTGAAAACCTCAGAGAGGCCCTAAGCTGAACATTCAGCAACACTTCTCCATCTTTACTTCTTACAGGTTAGCAGCAGAGACCAGAAAGAGCGTGAAAGAAGAGATGGGAGAAGGAAATAAGTCTGGAGGGAGGTCCATGAGCATCCCTTCTCATGGGTCCCTATAGCTGGTAAAGAGATCAGTATTATATGTGTTACAATTGAAGTCAGTTAATCACATGTGATTTATAGTTATAAAACAAACCTCCCAGTAAGGCAACACGCAAGAAACCAAAAGAGATGGTTAATGAGGCTAAACCCCAGCAGGGTAAATACTGAACTTAGATGCTTTTCATATCTGTAAGTAACCACCCACGAACCCCCAGGCATTTGAGGGGCACAACTGCCAGAACAGAAATCCTCCAGCAGAGTAGCAAGGACCTTGCAGATGAAGGCAAAGAACACACCTCAGTGTACCCCGGCACATGCGCTCCCAACCTTACACTGCTGTTACAACCACTGTTACTTATGCAATGCCAATTTATCCTTCTTTTATCTGAGGCAGCACATCCCCAGCAACCAAAGTCACACCACCAAGGCTGAGTGATCAAATTTCCAACAGCATTTTCTGTTTTACCTAGAGCAAGAACAGTGAGAGGACATTTTGTATCTCATTGCACAAAATTCCCAAAACACCCAGACCAGGAATACTGAAAAGACAGTCTAACCTGTGTGTGTAAGACTCACAGTTTAACGCCAAGAATTTCTATTCAAGTGTAGACACAGCTGAAAGCTACTGCAGTTGATTCAACCTGTGTTGACATGGACGTACAATGCAATTAAAAGTTACACCGTACAGTTGCTTGCGCTCAAGTGTAAACATTTAATCTCTTTGCCATTTCTAAATCTGCTGTTCCCCTATCTTTTAGGCAGTGAGGTTTCTGCAGTGTTTTCACGACCACTATCAGAAGTACAAGAACACACAGTAAACATCTGGCACTTCTAACCAGAGCACTTTGGGAATTTATCCAGTTGCAAAAGCAAGCTGCACCAAAATAAAAGCACATCTGGTAACTCTAGTCCCTAGAGGCTGCTTTTTATCACTAAAAAACTCTAGCAATACAATTAAAAAAATAAATTAAAAGGAGTGGAAGAGAAAAAGGCAAAAAATATAACAAACTTATTTCCATTTTAGTTTAGAAATCTGAAAAACAGAACAGTTAAAAATGGTTTAGATCCTGAGCTATTTATGTAAAAGCAAATTTAAATAGTAAGTCCACACGGCTATAAAGCTTGTTACATGCAATTGTTTTATCTCAGATAGAGATGATACTCAGCGACTCATGCAATTCCTCTGAAAAATTCTCCTTTCTGATCCACAGCCACGCACACTGCCAGTCTCTGTCTCATCTTGTTCTGGATTCACTTGGAACCAGAGCAACTTCAAAGTGGTAAGAAATTGAACTTGGCATACACAGAGCTGATAGTTTGGTGATTTTAAGCCACAGAATGTAAAGATACAAATCTTATTACAGGATATATTTGTAGCTCTAACCACACACCCTAAACATACTTAAAGAATAGGAAGGAGTGCCTGTCACAGAGAAAGAAATGTGTTGCTGAAGTCCACTTTGCTGTAGATTTTCATAGCCCCTCTTAAGGGCAAAATGACCTCTCCACCAGAAGTCTAGGTTTACTTAATTTCTAAACTGCATTCCCATCTGAATGGAAGCAGGTTTACCAGGTAACTAAAGTAAATTATTTTCAATTAATACTTTCCCCTTCTTTTTATTTTGAATGGACATTGTCAGCAACCTTGCACTGGAACATTTACAGCATCCTCATGGAGATCTAGAGCCAAAAGTAGACAAAAAGTTCCTTTAACTAAAGAACAGACTCTATTGTTCCCTGTGTGAGCTGGTTCATCTCTTCAGCCAGCAAACACGGTGACTTGCACTGGGTTACACACTGAACAGAAGTTTCATACAAGATTTGCACACATAGGAGTTACTGTATTTTCCAGTATCTGCAGTGACACTGACTACATCCACTAGTTAAAAGCAACCTAGGAAAGGTCACATAAATTAAAAAATTAAAACAACAAAAGCAAATTAAACAAGTATATACACACAAAAAAAGCCCTCAGTGACACAACAAGCAACATGTAAACAGGAGCCTCCTACTCGCACATCAGAGTTCCTCTGCTTCTGCCAAGACCTTTTCTGTAGCAAGAGCAGTGGGAAGGTGCATCAAGTGCGGCTGAGAATCAGGATATGAAAAAATATGCTTTAATTCCACCTTTCCTTTTACCCACTATGCTGGTTTGATAAAAAAATTAAAAGGTTAGCTTCTAGCTCAATAAATAGGCTGCACCCTCAGTTTTTCAAATACACACTCTCTCCAACTCTTTATGGGACAACAGTCAAACTGTGTTCCTACTTAAATGTCACGCAGCTTCTTTTCTCCCCAGAGAGAAGGGGATACTTCCTCACTCAAGCCAAGGGCTAGCTGTCAAGCCACGTCACAGACACTACTCGAGGTAACAGCTAAGCAGCCTCTGACATCCCCCCCTTCTGTCTCCCCCCACCCTGGGCACACACCGCACTACTGAGAGCCTGCTCCCAACCCTACCTGCTCTTTATCAAGCAGAGATCTCCTACGCTTCAGACATCCTGCCAGATGGGTAACAACGATGACTTCTCATGTAAAACTCTGATCAGCAGATGAAGGATGACTTATTAATGTTACCGCACTCCTGCCAAGCTTTCAGTAGCTGAATCTCCAGTGGTTTCATGCCAGGAAAAATGCCTGCAGCTGAAGCATTTATCCTCAAAGGGATTTATTTAAGTTTACTATACTTCTTTTTCCTCTTCTAAACTTAAGCTGCTTTCTGTAAGAGGTAAGCTATTTGCTTAGTCCATCTAGTCCCATAATTGGTTCAGGGTGTGTACTTCAGTACTTAAACATAAAAAGGAATTGCACTACAACACATTTTGGAGGCTGTTGTTTTGAAATTTTGCTGATGAGTTCAGGTCACCTCCATTTTTATGCTTTATTTTCTCAAAACCCCATTCAAAATGTTGCCTTAAGGATAGAAAGAATGTTCCAAAAGACTTGCTGTCCTCACTGAGATTGCAGCATTCCTGCTCTAACAAGAAAACTTTCAGCTCTGCAAAAAGGTTCAGTAAGGCTCTGTTGTGTTGCTTGCTGCCATTCACCAGCACTGACAGATCCATACAGCCTCTAATTTAAATATTTACTATTAGTAAATTTATATTACTATTTGACCCAAATGCTCCAGTTGCAATTTAACCTCTGCACTGAGGGCTCTCCAGCAGGGAGTGGGCAGACAACCCTTGCCCCTGAAGGCTCACAATCTAAAAGTGATTATTTGTTAGGCAATGATAAGCATGTTTGTGGCTGTAAAATTCAAAGCAAGAAGCCAAAATCCCCCAGGCTTCCAGAAGAAGACAGAAACAAGGGGGATAACAGCATGATTCAAGTATAATCAAATTTAACATTTTAATGCACTACTATCTTTGAGAAGGCTTAACATTATGTCCAGATAAATCCATTTACAGTTACAGCATTGCTATATACTTAGCCTTACTCCTTCCCACTGGTTTGAGGATGGTGCTATCTCAAAAATAAGGCACTAAACACAGCAGATCTTGAAATGTACCTTTCCAGTGAAACAGATAGTGAAGCTTTCCCTTCCAGTCAAATCTGTTTTAAAACAGATAATGAAGCTTTCGAGTATACGCTTCATCTCAAACAAAATAAAAATACAGAAAAGCATACATTTCACTCAATCTCATCTACAGACAGATACCACTCCTGCTTCAGCACTTACGACCTTTCCATGATTACTATAGCCTTCCCCACACACCCACAATAAAGTTTTTGGCAGCCACCTTCACAGACATGCAGCCATGTACCATGTCTGTCTGACTTTTACAGCCAATGTGCTATCTGCTTGAATGGCCAAATCAGGAAATCAGTGCAGAGGCAGCTTCCCCTTACTGCAAGTGCTTGCCATTTGAACTTGTTTTAGCAAGTTTCACATCAATTAAGGGTAGCACAATAGCCGCTCCCCAGCTGCTACAGAAATAAATGCAGAGTTGTCCTCTAACTGGAAGAAAACAAAAGAGGTTTTGTTGTTGCCATTGTTCAAGTACGCAGCCAAATCAGGTAATTTTCACATCCTTCAGCAGGCCCCAGGCAGGTCCCCAGGACTCTGTACAGGAGTGAGGAACCAGCAAGGCAAGTTCAGGACACAGCACTAACATCATAAAGACCTGGTAGAAGAAGGGTCCTTGCCTTCTTCTAAATCACCTTCTAGCCCTTCCATCAGCATGCTAAGATATCAAAAAACAGGGGATATGAGAAGTCTGAGCTTGTGCAAGTACACCACCACTGATTTCAGCACCTTGGCTCTCACTGTGATTTCCATCAAGCACAAGGCAAGGCCTTCAGAAAGAGGTGCAATCCAGCCTCCCTTGCTGCCCTGGTGTCCTGACTCAGGACTTGTCCTAAGGCAATTTCTTCTTTAACATCACTTCTGGCAGTATTTATATAGGCATGTGTGATGCACAGGGCATCACCTACTCAGACAGGAACACCTATTTCAGACACAAAGCAGGAACAACGGAGAAAATGCTGCTTTTATCTTGTAACACCACCAGAAAACAGCAGTTCCAGTGCAGTGGTGCTGCTGAGAGACCAGACAACTACAATGTTCCCCTCCCATAGGCATGAAGAGACCTCTGTGCACTCCCCAGTGATCAGGTGGCACAGCCCTACAGGCCTCAAACACCTTCTCCTAGAACAGGGTAGTCTGGAAGCATCCTACAACTATCAGGGGACAGTAGCGTTTACTTGAGCTTTCGGTTTGCATTTCAAGTTGTTGACTCAACACAAAACAAAACACAACACAGCCACAAATTTCCTACACAGTGACCTGTATCGCGTCACAGCTGAATGCAAGTCATCAGTGATACAGCAGATCTATTCATAAGTTTGACCGGCATTATTTTAACAAGGTTTTACTCAAGAACATTAGGACAACTACCCAACCACTTTATTTATATGTTCCTGTTATCTCATCTGCATACTTGGGTTACTGCCTGTGTGTGGGGGTGTACAGCAATAATATACATATGACTACATACCCATAAGCCATCAGTCAAGAGTTTAGGATTTGTCATGGCCAGACCAAAACATGAACACAACCATCCACTTAATTTAAGATAAAGTTTTGTAACAGCCTGTCTTTCACTAATAATTTTGCCTGCCAAATTGTGCCTCAAGTACATTTTTTCTAAATAAGAAAAATTTTATCAAGGTCTAGAACTCTATAATAGTTTTTGTTCCCTTTTAGACTAAACAGCAATTCTAATCTCTGTTTCAAGTTCCTCAAAGGCTAAAACAAAAACCCTTTCTCTTAGATATAAAACCACCAAGCGACTTTGGATTAACAGAGTTTAAGTAAATTATTCCTTTAAGCCTTCACGGGTTTCAGTTTCCCAAGAACAGACTTGCTTTAGGAAGCCAAAGTGAAGGACTGTTCTGTACCCCCATCACAAAGCTTGGGACATCCACACACAGCACCAACTGACTCAGCAAGAAAGACCCGAAATGGTGACCTTAAGAAAGCAGGTGATGTGCTACTGCTGTAAGCTCTCAATTCTTGCAAAAGGACACAGCCATCTCAGTGTTGACTGTGAAGAAGCCCCGGCTCAGAAGGCCTTTACAGAAATACCAAAGTTGAATCCTTGCTCACCACACATAAGCACGCATGAGATGGTTGTTATCTAGGATTTGAAGGCAAGAAAGAGTAGAGCCAGTACAACAGCCAGCTGGCAGGCAGACAGACAGCATTCTTTAGGCTTGATGGAAAGTTGCAGCCTTCTCCCGAAACATGGGTAATGGTTTATTGTGCTGCTTGTTCTGTTACAAGTGGTAGAGCTACTGTTCGGTTAAAACATTCTGTACATGACAGACCATTATGGCAATCCTGCTCCTGATTCAGTAGGGGCATCCTGTCTCTGTCTCATCATGCCATGTATCAGATGCTACCACCTTCCACAATACTTGAATTCTATGCTCTATGCTCCTTGCGTCTCCAGCTCCTGGATCTTGGTCAGAGTTTCTTCACATTGAAACAAAAAAGTTATTTTTGAACAAAGAACTAGACTCTGCTAGCACTTGAGACTTATATTGCATAAAAGGTTCAATTTCCTACTCTATATCAAAGCCTTACTGCATTATACATTGTGTAATCCTGTCTCAAAAGGATTATGGGCCAAAAATTCAGTTGAATTGCATCAGATTTCATACTGTATAACACAGCAGTGTTTGAGGAAGGCAAAGTTTCAAGTCTGACCAGTTACAAAATGGAAGAACCTTTAAGTCTCTGCTGTGGGCTAGAAACTGGAATAAATGTTTTATCTTCTACATTAGCTAAACTTTGACCACAGGAGAAATCACAAAAGAAAGTCATACTAAAAAGAGTTTGCAAGTATTAACAGTGTATTGAAATTATTCCTTAATATGTGACTATTCTGAAAACTGATTTAATAATTATATCTTCCTCAGGGAGTGTACCTGAGTTTTCAACATATAGTCAATCTGGATACAGTACTTAGTGCTTTGCACAGACTTACTTGTTGAAACTGGCCATATTCACTGAAACTTGCTTTGTCAAATTAAGAGAAGCAAGTTGTAATAAAGCTTTACTTCCACTCCTAAAGAAAGAAGGAACGACTGGCTGTATATGTACAGGAAACAAACAAAATGAGTAATCATGAAGTGGCTTTAAAACAGAAACAAAGTCCCCACCAAAAATTCAAACAGTCATGGAGGTAAAGGCCAACAGAATTAGACTACAAGATCTCCAGTTATATAAATAAGAGCAATAATGCTAGTGTGACTCATTTATTAGGAAATCTTTACTGCCTTCAGTTAACAAAAAAATAATGTGATGATGGCACACTTGAAATTATCAAGTTACATAAAATGATTTCTTGCCTCTGTGTTGCTGTTTGTGAATAGGTGCAATTTGAACAGAAACACGAATAAAGATCCTTCTATTCAATCCCTCACTGTAACATGGACTCAAAACTTAAGTTTTTTAGCAATGAGTAAAAGTATAATCAGATTATAACCTAGAGTATTCAAATTTGCCCAGTGAGACTTGCACTTTGAGCTTTTTATTTACGAGATCTACAACTCTATCATCCAAGGCAAGGGTCAGTAAGAAATTATCAACCAGGTAATGTCACCACAGACAGCTACTATAGTCTTCTGCAGTCCTCCTCTGTGACATTTTTCACTGTCAAAGCCACAACAGACTACAGGTCTGATCCTCGAACTCCTAGACAAGGTCTCCCTGACAACTGTAACACCATCTCACCAACCACTGCATGACAAACTATTTCTTCTTAGTAATTTTAAGTCACTGAAAACCCACAGGACATAAAATTATAAGTTACCACAACCATGCCAAAACCCAGCACAGCCAAAACATAGCAGCAAAGTGCAGCTATTTCTCTAGAGATGAAAGCTAAGGGATTTCTAGTGTTTTGTTTCCTCTAATGCACAAAACCAAAATGCCAGCAGCATGCTCCTTGGTAGAAACCCAAAGACCACTTAAAAGTCTCCATTTTCAAGATGTTTTAGACTACATAACTTATTTCATTACTTTATCCCACCTCAAACAGAGTACAAAAGCAGCTTCAGTTTCCTCTACGATCCGCTCTGACTCTTGGAACTCCTGTGGGCAGACAAGAACACCACGAGTTATGAATGCACTTTGGCATTCACTGAACATCTTTAATTTATGATTTACAATCACATTACAAGATGCACATACACACAAATGTGTCTTACAGATCAAGCCATCTTTCCACAGTTAGCAAATGATGCAATTTATTCAGTCATCACAGTCCAGATCAGACCAGTGACACTGTAAGACATCACACAAGCAATACAATAGCATGTACTGAAGAACTACTGAAACTCATTTAACAAATAAAACTCATCTCGTAAAAAAATCCCATGGGAGTCTTTCGCTGCAGTATATCATCTGTGTTTCAGACTCAACATTCCAAAATATTTAGCTTTTTCTACAACAAAGAATTTAACTTGTGTTGGAATGACTACATGCAGGGAAAAATATGGCATTCATACAAAAGCCACAAAATATCACACTTTACTGTGTTTCTTCATGCAGCTCTTAGGAGCTAATTCATAGCATCTACGAACATCGTATTTTCCTCTGTTCAGAGTCCAGTATCCCTACGTGATGCTTTGCCAGATTAGTGCTAGATTAAGCTAGGAAGGCAGCCCAGGGAGGTAGGACCAATCTGTTCTTTTGACAGCCGTGCAGAGCTTCAAAGAAAGACTCCACCTTTGGACCACAAATGGCATGACAACAAAATAACCATTCCTACCTACAAGGGCAGAGATGCTAAAATGCTTCATTTTTTTTGCACCTGCTGAAGTTTTGAAACTTTTATATTGCATCACCATTTTTCTGATGTTCTTGTTCTAAGACTTCCCTGTCCTCGCAATTCTGCAGATTCCTTTACACCTAGACTCGGGCAGTGCACAGATGTGGGTCACAAGACACATCTGCGAGATGACTGGTTCCAGCATGTACATGTGTTTCAGTGTGGACACAGTAACAAACACAGAAGAGCTCTCTGCTCTTCACCTGACATCTCAGGAGCATCCTGAGGTAGACATACTGAGGAGATCATGAAAGGAAAGCAGCAGTGAAACAATCCTCACAGCCATTATGCCTGTACCTACACTTCCCCATCAATACTTCCTGTCCACCAGATGCAATTGTCACACACAAATACAGTTGTGGGGGTGCCTGCTGGGCCTACATGCAACCTTGGGAGCAGAAAAAAGGAAAAAGAAAAAAAGTAATGAAAACTGCAACATTTGTAACTCTCAATTTAAGAACAAAGAGCAGCTTTATCCAAAACAAGCGTCAAGAGGTAGTTGTAAATGAAATTCAAGACTTTCTCTTGAAAGAAGCAGGCTTCTTTCCACAACTTAAATCTCCTTGCTCTGTTCTATTTCTCTCTCCTCTTCTGATGGTATCAATCTTAAAATAAAGACTGTGCACTTTCCCTGTAGATCAATTACTTTAAATACAACAGAGGAATACTGTGTAAGTATCATTGCCGAAAAGCTGAATGCTCAAAACCAGTTTGTTACTCTGATCCGTGTATATTCTGTTTGTAGATCAGCATGTATGCCCTGCAATCAGAGGCACAACGACACATTTTAGCATGCAGGGTGGGTCCTCCCTTTATCATCACCTCCCCTTCATACACACACCCTCAGTGTTCCTTCAGCCCAAACTACGCTCCTTCTCATATTAAATTTAGAAACAGAACTCTGAATCACCAGTTCCTGTTGTTGCAAGTAGCTAGAAAGAGATGAAGCAAAAGAAGTTTCCTAGTAAATAGTTATAGAATAACCTGCCCACCTCATTGTTACAAAGTGCTTTATAAGCCTAGAACAAGAGGCTGCATAGATTTATATGAAACTAAATAATTTCATTTCCTGGGTGTCTAATTCTTCCTAGAATCCTATCAATTCTTACGCATAACAGTACCGTGCAGCAACAAGAGATTAACTGTCCACTATAACACAGAAAAAAAACCCTCCCAAAAAACACTCAAAAATATTGCTTATAAACTCATTGCTTGTGAGCCTCGTGCTGCACTTACTCCATTCCATCCTACTTTTCCTTGACACTTCTTTAGATGCACTTCTTGACTTCTTCTTTAGAAGAACAGAAAACTCTGTGCTGCTACTTCGCAAGAGAAGAGCAGCACAAAGACTCCAAAACTGGTTATATGCAAGAAAGATCAGTTCCAGAAAAAGGAGAGCAGAGTTCGGACAGCATTACACACAAGCTAATCTACGCTGCAGAGAGGAATGGCTTCCTAGCACAAGCAGAGTGGAAATGTACCCATGTTTCCCAGTTTGAGTCCATGAGGAACCGTATGCATGGTTAGGAAACTCTTGACCACCACTTGTAAACTCCAGTTTCTTCCACTGCTCTTGAAATGGCTCTCTCACCATTACAAATGTGTGTCTTATTTCCAATTGCCCGACTGCAGCTCCCAGCCATCACTTCTGTGTCATGCCTGTTTCTGTGAGCGTTTTTGCCTCCAGCACGCTCTCCCTCAGAAGGTGCTCTCCACCAATTATCAACTCACTCCATTTTTATCTATCAAGAAACAAGAGATCCAGACACAGAAGGAGCTTTTCAAGCTCTCCTTGTGGTACTAGAACACCAATCAGCTTTCAAGTATCTCCTCTGATTCTTATCTGAACGCACTTTCGTTTTCAACAAGCTGCCCATGACCCCAGAATCACACACGATTCACCTTCGTTTGCCCATTGTCCCTCCTACACCCAAAGTTATACCCCCTTGCTGCCCTGCAAGAGGGCAGTGACATCCAGTTGTTCACTCACTGTACCCCCAAGGAGTCTTCTTCTCAAACGCCTAGTCTGTCACTACGCTGAAGTAAAACACCTGCAGGCCCCATGATATTACAGATTATTGTAATCTTGATTGATACAGCTCACCAGGCTGCCCATATTACTCCGTGCAAGCTGCCTCGTCCTCATTTACCACGCTGCCTAGCATGATATGGCCTGTATCAGTACAGATTCTGTCCTTGTCTCTAGGTACTTGATGAAAAGGTTCAATGGAACCTGGGCTCACCTCAACCCTTAAAACAAGATTTCCAGAAGCATTCCCATTTGATAATGATTCACCGTAAATGACTAACTTCTAAACATCAGTTAGTCAGCTCTTAATTCACTTACTTTTGCAATATCACATAGCAGGAACGTGTCAGGACAGGAGTTCCAAAGGGGCATAGCAGTCCTAACTGACTGCCTCTGCTGTTGCTGAGAAAGCAAACCATAGATAGGACTGAGGAGGAGCTGGGGAGTGGCAGAGGACTGCAGGGGTTGGACTGCCTCCCTGCCCTTGCATCAGATGACTTTTGAAGACACAGCTTTACTACATCACCTGCAGTCCTGGTTGCTTTAACTTTTCCTATATTTTGATGACTATTAGAGTCAAGCTAGCTGGAATATGATTAAGTCAGTCATCCACCCTTTCCTTGTTTACTCTGATACAGTTAATTTTAGGAACCTCAATACCAACAGTTATTAAAAATTGTTTCCAGGTCTACAGAATTTTCAGCAAGGTCTTTAAAACAATCAAGTCACAGCGCTGCTAATTCACATATGTGCATCCCTAGAAGGAATCTTTATTCATTAAGACAGATTTAATTCTCTGCTGGAATTGCATTGATGGCATCACATTCTACACCTTCCCAAATACAGAACAGTATTAACAAATATTTCTACTTTTCTTGCACAATCTACATTTATTATTTCTGTCTAGTAACTGGAACTATTTCTAGCATACTTCAACTGCATAAAACATGCAGTTAATTCTCTAACTTACTTCCTAACTTCTAACTTGCGGTAATTTTCATGTATCCATTGTCCCCTTAATTACTGTTTTTACTTTGAAATTTCTAGATGTGTCCTGAAGCCAGATGGCTGTTAGTGTAGATGTCTTTTTTCTTTAAACCAGAATTTCAGCCTTTGGTATATTTAGTATCTTCTTACAGAGATCACTGTTTTCCATTCACATTTTTTTCCTACAATAACATCAAGTTCTCTGTGATGACAAAAGATGCTCTTTTGAAGCATTAAGTATAATTTCTTTGGGGCTGTTCTCTGTTTGTCTATCCTTTACATAACTGGGTCACACTCGATGGTCCCATGGCAACCACCAACTTCCAGCTGTGTGATACCAAAGTCCACAGTAGCTGTCTCAGCTGAAGAGCTGAAACAAGAACTGACCTGCAATGGGCTGAATTTCCAAGGCACTGAACACCTTCTTGTGATGCCAACAGGATGTTCAGCACTTTGGAATCAACAAAACTAAACAGAGTGCATAAAGGGAAACAAACCTGTAGGTTTGCTGATCAGCCATTTCGGACATCTCCAAAAAAGCATTTAAAAAAAGACGTATATTAATTTCTTCTATTCCTTTGACTGTAAAGGTAAGGTATGTACCAAGTAACCAACTTGGTAAGTCAACCAGACTGGACAACATACACATTCAGGCTCCTCCTCATCAGCCTGATCCTCACTCAGGTTAACTGCTTCTGCATACTTCAGCCATCTGCTGTTTGTTTGAGGAACAAGGCAAAATGAACCAACCTCAGTCCAATCCCAGTGGGACACTGCCACAGAAACTGCACTGCTCCTTGGCAAAGAAAGGCAGTGCAAAGCACGTGCACCTGGAGTGTAGATACAACATCCCTTATGTGGCCAAGATGAAAGCATCTATGCTCTACCTAGATTTGCACTGCAGTCAATTAAACTTTAGTACAGAATCAGTCCTTAGCCTCCAGGAGCAAGTCTTTCACAGGGCAGTAAATCAAAGTATGCAGCAAGAAGACCACAGCATTTGGCTTTGTAATTGCCTGAACAGTAAGAAAAATATTTGGAACCTTTCATTTTCACAACGTCATTAAAATAATATGCTAACTATTCATACACAGCAATCTGTTAGATGTTCTAGAAGCACAGCAGCAGCAGAGTCTGCAGATGGAATTCCGCAGCTCAACATACATGATGGACTTTTCCACATAATCCCACATGGCTGCTGAAGTACATACTTGCATGCATTTAGTTAAAGTAGAAATTCCTTATGATGTTTCACAAGTCTAAATTCAGTAGCTGAAAAGGAAATAACCTGGGTTCTGGCTGTACATCAGCCACTGCAACTTATTTTGCACAACTGAAAATGACTAAGGAAAAACACCTACAGTGGTTCAGTCATTAAAACAGTGTAACAGTCCATTAAAAAGCAAAATGGAGAGCTGTGCCCATACCTTCTCCAACAAATTCCTCCTGAATTATGCAGCAAATATTCAAAACCGACAGGCTGCAGAGACAGTTCAGCCTGAAATGCACAATCCCTGTGCTGGATTCCTCTGTCCCCTCCTCTCAGGTTTGAGGTAAACATAACTATGCAGGTTGCCAAAAGCATCAGATAACAAAACATTCAGCTTTTTTCTACTACCCAGATTTCGCTGAAGTTCCCTGCTACATACTTATATCTAAAAAAAATTTTGTATGGGATGGGAAGAATTGCAGTTTGGGGTGGAAGTCCACAATTTGCTGGGAGGGCTTGTGTTCCTCTAACTTCCTTTATCCTCCTGCCATGAGCTTAGAAAATCTCAGAGTCAATCAGCAGCTTTATCCATTTAAGAAGTGCATTCCATTCATTATAAAAGATTAAATATGTGAACTAGAAGTTTCTACTGTAACTTTCAGTCATCACACAGTTAATGACAGCTTTAAGATGCCATTAACAGCATTTCAAAGGCCTACTGCAAAGGCTGAAGTCAGTTCACATCCTGTCATAATTTCTGCTTAAGGTTAGCAGAGTCTGAAGGACTTACCTGAATATTAAATTCAAATGAAAGTACAGAATGACTTTAAAATACAAGTGCTATTCCTGACAAGTAACACATCTGCATCCACATAAACCCTCGCAAATCCTTAAGAAGAGCCTTCCCATATAACATAATCCACTTTGAGGCTTTGTCTGCGTAAGGCACTTCGGATTACTTAAGACAAAAACCATGCAAATTAAAAAACTGATTGATCAAACTGCTTGAGAACCTCTTCAAATGCTCCTTTCCAGATCAGAGTGATTCTCAATTATTCTGCCTCAAACATGTAGGGCAGTTGAAGCGATTCACTTCAAATTCACACCTTTGGCTCAGTTGAATAATTTCTTAATGGCATGTGAAGACAAGCCCTTAACTTCAGAACCACACACAGAATTTACTTGGGAGTAATTGTCCAAAATATCTCCCCTGGGAGACAGGCCCAGACAACACAACACATAAGGATGCTGGTTCAACACCAAACCATTCTAAAAAGAATGCAAGAAGCCACACACAATCAGAAGAGCTTGAATTCTGGTAAATGAATTTCTGACTCTGTATTTGCCAGGTTTGTTTTAGAAAAGCATTTCCAGCAAGCACCTAGCTTTAGTTTGAAAAGTCTCTTATTCTGACACAATTATCCATGACTCCATCCCTTCCCTCCCCTTTCTCCACAAGCTGCATCCCCCAGCTGCTCTTTCCCAAACCCCAGCCTGTTGCCCCGACAGCTGACACATGGGGCACAATCTAACACAAAACAGCCCCTTGTTGAAAGATTTCAAGCATCACCTGAATACAATGCAAAGCAGCTTGGAACAGAAATTGCAGGTTCAGATCCAGCAGAGAAGTGCCTTGACTTCAGAGGCTCCCTCCCCCACAGCTAGGCTCTCATTGTTTTTTTCCTGGGGATACATTTTCAGATCGGAGCCACAGCCTGCTGCAGATATAGATCAGCTTTGCTCATCCCACCATTCTCAGTCACTGACAAAAAATAGCTCTAGAGGGAGGAGGAAGAGGTTTTCAGCTGTTTTCTTCTCCAGTCCTCTCTAGCCTCCCTTGCAATGAGGGAGAAGCCATTTTCTTATGTTCATGGCCTGGTGTCAGAGTAACTGTTTTGTTACTCTACGGAGCCAGTAAATCTCCAAATGTGCCTGTAAAAGAAATTTAACAGTAGCCACAAGGCAGCACCCTCAGCAACACAATCACCACACTTTTCATGGAAGAGCTGAAAGAAGCTGGCTGGTACATTACTTGTTTCCTTACCAAAGGCAGGGCAGAGAAATGGCTGGAGAGGTCCAGATAGATGCTTCTCCTAGGCACACTGATACTCTACAGGGTTCAAAAAAAACCACAGAAGAGGGACATTTTCCTAGACAGGATCAAAAATAGATGGCTGGAAAATATGTAATATACTATTCTTCAAATTTCTCATAAACAGTAACTTTATTCTTCTTGAAACATTGATTGACATTTGATCCTGTTATGAACAACTCTAAGGCCTCCCCCACAGAGCATCTAAGCTGCATCACATTAAAGCTGTTCCTTTCTCCTTGCCTCTAGCATATTCCTAACATGTAAACAACTCTGCTGTGCACACAAGCAAAGGCACAGCTAGTTAGTGAAAGCTGCAGGACTAAGTAGGCACCATAGGAACCCATCCAATCTTAATAATCCATTAATTTCACAGGGCACTGTATTTATTAACTAGAAGCCAAATGCTATTAATTCAATTGTACATGTGAAAAACTGTCCCATTAGAAAAGCTGAAAGAATTATTACAGACTTATTTTTCATGGTCATGTTTCACAGGCTTTGTTACCCCCATAACCCAAAAAAACATGAAGAGTCAGCCTGAATGATGGAAGAATTGTGACAGAATAGGAGAAAGGCAAGTGTCAGGAAATCCAGCAGGCTTACTGTCTGAGGATTTCAGTTGATGTGACACCACATGATAAGTAACGTTCTTGTGGCCAAGCCTCAAAACCCACAGGGACTATATCCATTTCAGCTTAAGAAAAGAAAAAAAACCCAAACAATCTCACTTCTTACCTATTCAACTGTGAGGTAATTAGCAGGAGACACACAAAATATGTATTTAAGCAATCCTTCTGCATTTAACTTTGGTAACTTTTGTAACAGTGTATCTTAACTCTCGCTTTACAGGCTCTGGACCAAGAGACTCAGGCGAGCTGCCCTGGGGCAAGTTTCAACAGCCAGATTCATCCGCTCTGCCATGGAAGCCTCTTACAGCACCATTGCTCAACCCGCAAATCTCTCTCCTCCGGCAAGTCTGCTATGGTCTGGAGGAAACACAGGCCATCTCTGACCACTATCTCATCCGTCCAGGAGTTCTGCAGTGATCCCACAGGAAAAGCAAATGTAACTGCAACTACTTCTCTTCAGGGACCTATCTGCATTAGAAGGTTTCCAATGGCAAGAATCCAGAGCAAAGCGGCTCTGGAGCTGTGAACTGAATACAGCTGCATTGCCAGGCTCCAAGATCAGGATCTAGAGCAGGCCATGGTGCCTTGGGTGACCATTGCATTTGCACAGTTTTTTGCCTCTTTGGCTGAAACAAAACCTGGTGATTTCTTGCTGTCCTTCTGTCCACACCTACTCTGCAAACTGGCGCAAATCAGTCATGTCCCAACACCCACTAGCTTCCTTGGGCTTATTTCACACATTCAAAAATGTTAAACTATGAATTCCAGACCCTGCTTCCTCCTTCCACAACATAAAGTATCACCCTTCTCACATATCCTTCTCCCCTCCCACTTCTTGTCAAATTTCACTGCCCATACTGACACCAGAGTAAGTTTGTCTACTTCAAGCTGTGATATCATCCACTTCTTCCCAGCACCCTTCAAGAGCAAACTGCTTTCCTGTCCTCCTCTCTCTACAACCCAGCAGGTGAACACCCACTCACTCCTGCACATTTACCAAAGGAGGTTTTACTGGAGTAAAACAAGCACTCAAGGAGGTCTAGTTTTATAAATAAAATTGCATACCCTTCCCTGCAGCCAAAATCTCATCATCTCCATATTTTCCATTTTCAGTCCTTTTGACACAAATTAAATTAAAAAAAAGGCCTTCTCCTTCCATATTTTGTGCCCAGGTAAATTGTGGGTTTATTACAAAGGTCAAACAATCTCGTTTTACAAAACTAACTGAAGTTTAATGCTATCCTTTCAAAGCCTAAAAACCCTACTCACAGCAACTCTTGCACTACACAGTAAATGTTATACAGAATTCATAAAGCAGTGCAACTAAATCTTAACTTTTGACTACAGTAAATTAAGGTTCACAATTAAAGGAGGCCAAAGTGTATCGCTATCCGCAAGGTGGAAAATCTGGACAGATCTCCAGACTCAAGCCTTGAAGAGTGCAAGGCTCAGCAGCTGCAGCACCCTGCATATCTTACAAAATGCAACGTCACAAACTAACACCAGAAGGTTGTAGCTACTTCTCAGTGCCAAATATCTGGCAGCCTTCTCCCTTCTAGAGAAGCCTGATCAGAGGCTATAGCCGAGCCATAGTTCACGATTTAATGATTAAGGGCATGACCATTGCACTGAAAATGTGAAGCGTTTCAGGTTTAAATTATGAATGATAGTGACAGCTCGAGTTAAAATTATTACATGTTTTCATTCACCTTTCAGGCTTATAAATAAATAAAAAAGAAAGTAAAGTTGGAGAGTGGCTTTTTGTACACTGTCAGCTAACAAATGCCTTGATGCATGTTCATCGTGCACTAAACAGTCGAGATTCAGTACCAAAAATGCCCAGGACTGCACATAGCTGTTTTTAATTAACAAAAAAGACAAACTCAGTTTATTACCTCTTCTAGGATCAGAATGGCAAGATCTACCTTGTCTCAAAGATCTGCCCCAGTCAGGAGCACTCGGCCAGTATCAATTTACACCTTAAAGGATTTCAAAAGGCTGCTGAAGCTTCTGTGCCTTTCATGAATTGGTTTTGATTGACCCTGCATCTCTGACCTACTGCTGTTGAAACACCCCTCAAACAGAGAATATTTATGCTAATTTAACTGGATTCAAAGGGCCCATTTGGAGTCATCCCTTCAGGGTCACACTGCAGTCTGCAGCATTCTTCACTTTTACCACTATCCCAGCATAAAGGCAGAAAAGCACCGTGGACCTAGGGCTTCCCATTCGACACCCAGCTCAAAGGCAAACATGCAGAAATACAAGTCCTTGACTGACAAACGCCTATTGAAGAAAAGCAAACAAACCTTTATGCAAGAGCACTGAAACACTGAAAATGAGGAATGGCATTACCCATGAAGCAGCTAGTATACCAGTGCACCTCAAAAAGGTTATGAAGCAAGTATAACCCTAAGACATCAAAATAATGGGAACATTTGGCTCCTTCAAAGTGCTGTAACCTCATCAAAACACTCGAACCTAATTTGACATTTATATCTCTATAAACAATCTGTAAGCAAAAGCAAAGAAAAAACAACATTTGCAGTTCAGGGAAAGACATCAAAACAAACATGTCCATAGTACTCAAATGTTAAACTACATGTGGGAATCTGATGATCTTTTGAATGGCTGAAAGCTAGGACAGAGGAGAGGGCATCTTGTTTTTCAATTAATTATTAATCAATCTTTTCAGCCATCAAATCCCTGCAATGACTCATCCACTTGCTTTACCAAAGTCTAAATTGTTATGGAAAGACTGAAATTCCACCGGAACATTACCCTCCTGAGTGCAATACTTAACCCTGCATATGAAAAAGGATTTTAGTAGATTCATTCCTCTCTCCCACAAAAAGATCAAATTTCCATTAAACCTGGAAAGAAAGATCACACACACGCACAAAAAAGAAGAGAGAAAAGGCAAAACAGTATGTAGAATTTTACATTGAGAGGAACAAGAGAAGTTAAAGTCCCTCTCAGTTATTCATTTCAAAGCCAGTATTCTTCCAGTGACAGTATATGCTGCAAGCAATAAGAGAATTTACATCATCAGAAATTCTCAATAATCATGCCATTAAACAATACAATTCTTTTACGCTCATTCAGATAGTTCCTACCGTCGGCAAAAGAATTTAGTTTTATAGAATCATGGCTTGATAGGAGTTATCTTTTAAGCTTACAAAATTATGAACTTGATCCTACACCCCACATCCATGAAAACCTCTTTTCAAAGTTTAAAAGCTCTACTAAATAAACTAAGCTGCAAGACTGAGCTCAGTGGGTGATACCTATGTACAGAGCTTGCTCTTTTCCTGTGCTAAAATTATATCAGAACATTGCAACACATTTGCATACCTCCCACATGTAACTTTTTGCCAGCAGTAACAAGACGACATCAAGACTCAGAAAACGTACCAGACAGAGATAGGAGAGGATGGAGTTTCCTGCAGGAACACCCAGGCTGAAGTCCAGCAGCTCACAGGGAAGGTGCTGCCTTCGTATCATGCTCCCACTTACCAGTGTCAAATGTGAAACTCCACCCAGGAAACAAAAAGCTTCCTACTGTTTCTCTCCTCTACACAGCCTCCTGGCTACTATCAGAAAAACTGGTATCACTCCACCCTTTTTCCATAAGAATGGAACATTTTTCCCCTTCACATGTTCAGCCTTGGAGCTACCATGGAATAGGAGGAGGAGAAAAAAGAAGCCTCTGCTGGGTCATCTCCCCTGGTCTCTCTTGTATGGTTTTTCTGGAAGTATTTCTAGTGGCAGTCCACAGTGTTGCTGTTGATTTTAATCATGCAGAAGTAACATGAAATTCACATGACTATTGTCAGTTTTCCAGCCACACAAGTTTTGCAAAAACATCAATTAAAACAATCTGATCTTCCAGCTTTTACCTAGCAAAGCTATTAAAAAAAAAAAAAAATCACAGACCTTTTGGACACATTGGTGCACCATTATTTTCAGAAAAGTTTTTTGTTAAAAAATAAAAACACTGACAGCACTGAAGATTTCTGGCACCTTACTTCCTCATAAGATGCCAGTATAAAAAAAAAAATTTAAAAAATTTCATTGAGCCAAGTAAAAGGAAGTAATAGAAAATTACTATCAATCACAGGAAAATACCTGATCTGCCATGAATAAAGTGTTACTAAGGTATGAGAAAGAATTTTAGAGATTTTAGAAGTCAATAACAGAATCCAATGTTATCCACAAGGTGTGCTACACACTAGAAATTCTAATGCTCAAATTGTACGGAGCCATGGTCTTCCCTTTGATTCTTTCCGGTGGCCCATTTTTACCAGTCTTACCCTACCATGACATCCCAATAGCAAAGCTCAGTTAAAATGCAAGTAGAACAAGACAATCTGAAACTCAGGGAAGTCTTAAATATTGTGCAGGAAAATTTGAAAATGAGCCCATACAAGTGAGATAGTGTAACAATAACTAAGAGTAAATACAATAACCCCAAAATCATTAACACACGTTTATTAATTAACATGTTAGCTGCAGGAAAAGTGCCTTTGTAACATAATTTGATGAAGACCCAACTGGAAATAAATGAAACGACCAAAAATTATTTTTGTTAGTATTAAATTAGGCCAAGTACACCCCACATACATGGGGATAAGGTACTACTCTAGGAAGCAGGCTTTTAGACACCAGCACACTTAAGATCTAAATTACCATGGACTATGAAATGGAAAAATGCAGAACCACATGAAAGGAAGGCAAACCCTGCTTACAAAATAGCAGTGAGTCAGCTCCTGAGGACTGGCCTATGACTGCTTTGAAAACAAGAGGCACACTCCTTACGTGCCCTCCAGTTGCACTGAATGAAAACGAGCCCATCCCCTAAATATGCTGTTAATATGGTAGATGACATTGCAGAAAAGATGTCAAGAAACATCAGTAACACCACTTAACCCACTGGAACTTCAGAAAACATTTTCAACCAGTGCTAATCCACACAGCCTTTTAACCCTACACACACCTATTCATGCTTGGTGCATTTAATAAGCACGAAACACTCATTTCCCTGGCCTCAGATCAATCCGTATCAGCTTATCTTGGGGACACCTCCAATTCTATAAGGTCCTTGAGATATTTTCTTACAGAAACTTTTTCTAAAATGCCATGACCCTTTAGCCTGTCAAGTTCCATCATCTGTAATCAGACTATCTAGAAAGCCAAGAATAAAATTCAAGGCTTTGTGACAAGCTGTGAAGCTATTACTATTAATAAGCCATTTAATATCATATGGAACAATAAGTACTATGACTACACCAAGCATTTATTTGGAGAACACAACTATATTTGCTTTCACTCAAAAATCAAAGATAAATTGTGGGCTTTCATAACCCATTTCTCTTAGCAAGTGCCCTTGGCTACAAGCAGCTCTCTCCTCGACCACATTATAGCTCATTTCGTTGTTATTGTTTAGGGACTATCTGGGGGCTTTCTGGTTGTCTGCCCTTTTTTGCTGTTTACAGATGTTATTGGTGACTGGGGCTTTTCATGGTATATTGATTACTTCTGGGAGGAAAAAAAAATATACAGTCAAAGAATTAATGCAGCACACATGCACAGAAAAAAAAAGTCCAGTAACTCAGCTCTATCAGTATTACTTTGTTGACAAGTATTAAGGTGCTGACCATTGAATATCATACCAGCATACTCTGAATGGAAGCACCCTGTCCAACTCCTCTGAAAGAACAGAAACCTTGAAACCAGCTCATTTCAGGGAAAGGATTAAAGGTTGTTTTTTCAAGTGTCCTTCTTGCACACTGAATCCCTCTGCCAGACATTGCAGTTTATCATTGCTAAACACTTACACTGCAGAAGTACCTAGAGGCCTCAAGTAGGTCAGGGTCTCAGCATGCAAAGTACAGAACTGATGCATAATACTTGACAGCCCTTGCCTCATCATATTTTTCTATTTCAAGCATTCATCTTCCCACAGCTATCTGAACAACCCACACAAGCAAAAGAAACTCAATGACACTGCAAAAAAAAAAAAAATCACCCAAGTTCCACCACCAATGTATGTAAGTGCTATCCAACAGAAAAGGAAAACAGATGTAGCTCTGCCCCTCATTAGAGTATTACACATAAGGATCTAGCTAAAAGTCAAAGCAAAGCAGGTTTGGGGCTTTTTAGGTTGGCATAGCTCCAACTATTCTAAGAAAGACAGAAGTGGATATTGAAACAAAATTTGGTAAATATTTATGGATGAGAGCTCCAATTCTCCTTTTCCCATCCCCTATATCCTAGACATACTCTTCTAGTGAAAGTTTCCCAGTTGTTGCCTTCAGACTGAATCCTGATTGAGACAGAGCAGGGGTGCAAAACCAAATGCAAAGAAAATTTACATAAGCTGCAGGGAGTGGAACTACAGCAGGGTTTGCATACCTTGAATTAGCTCCATTAAAGATGAAAAAATATGCAATAAATCTGAAATGAAGCTTAACAAGATAATGGAGTTCTTGGCAACCTGATTATTTTAACAAGTTAACAGCCAGTTATCACAGACTGTTTCAGTCTAAACACACATACCAGGACAGCACAATCCAGAGGAGTAGGCCAATATACTCCTATAAGATTAAGTTGTGCTTTATGCTCCATGCTCTCCCTTCTCATACCTCCCTGCTTCATCACCGCCCACCTCTGTCTTCCCAAATATTCATCCAGATCCTGCAGAGCTTACCTGCAGCTTCCCATCCCATTCCCTCAGCTGAAAGGGAAAAACTGGCATTGCTGTGGACTTGACTGCAAGTCACCACCAATTAGCTGCTGCCCAGGGACTAGGGAGCACAGAGACTTGGGGAAAAAACAGCCATTACTCATTAACCAAAAGGTGGTGTCTTGATTGCCTAGTTCTATCACAGCCCATTCCTTCTTGCATCTAAAGAAAAACCCATCTAACACCCTTATTTCAACAGCCCTCTCCATCTCATCCATGCCACAGGAATGCCTGCTTGCTTCTAACCTTTGGCAGCACTACCAGCATCCCAGCCCAGCATCATGGGAGGCAGCAAGTCACCACAACATACAACCTGCCAGAAAGGCAAAGCATGTGGGGCTGCCACAGCCAACTGCAAACTGAACAGCTGGACCCCAGAGTGCAGCTCTGGTGCCAACAGCAATCTGGCTGGGGGGGTGGGATGGCAGTTGAGCTTTGCCTCTAAAGCCTCAAACCACAATGCTTCCTCCATAGGAAAGAGTGAAACAGAAAAACCCCAAACCTGGGCAGTGCTCTCCTTAACTACCGCAAAACTTCAAAACAGAACATGATGGGATAGGAGGGAAGGGGCTGCACAGGGTTTTCCTTTTTTACAAAATTTCTTCTCATGGAATTTTATTCCCCCCCCAGTGTTTCAAACATCAGTAATGTTAACAATCACTAAATTCCTTACATAATTACTTGAACTGCCCATAAAAATTATTTTGCAGTCTGCCTGAAAAAAACATTTTATTTCAAAAGGTAGCAGAATCGGTTTATAAGCAGAAAAAAAATCACTTTTTTTTTCCTGGCTCCTGCAGAACATAAGAGTTAATGGAATGGAAAAGAGACTTATGCCTTATTGATTAAAACAATTCTAATTATGCACAGAAGACCATTCCATGTTTCCAATAATACACTGACCAAAATGCATGAAATGCACAGTCAGATAAGCACAAAGTTTGGAGTTCATTGCTCAACATTGCTGCAACAAATGCCAGAATTTTATATATCCAATCACTGGAGGCGGTGGAATGTTATTATAACTGCAAGCATATTCTAGGACGTGAAATAATAAATAAAACTAGAGAAATGTATTATTTATTTAAATTTAAAATTTTTCTAAAAGAGGCCCATGAAAAGCTGTGGACAGAGTAACACAATACTACAGCCAAACCACAGCAGCACTAAAATAATTGAGCAACAAAGAACAGTTTGTTCATTTTTTTCCCTTGCAAATCTCTCTCCCCCATCGTTACTGTCTGAGGTGCCAGGCAATAATGTCACCAATATCTTACAGTATGTCCTTTTTACCATCAAGTGCAAATACAGCATTACTAGACAACTTGTTAGGTGTTGGAAAGGCCAACTTTTCCCCAGCCCAATCTCTTGTGTGGTTTCTCAGTTGCTGGAAGTGTTTCACCTCTCTCTGAAAACAAATTAGGTACAGAGAAGGACAGACAGACCTTACTCTTTGATGCTGAACCTCACCATGCTGATTTAGGGCTCCAGTGTTCACAGTCAGCCTCCAAGAGAGCATGCACTCTGTGATGGTGCTCCCTTATCCAAGAGAATATCACCTACCAAAGACAATGGATGAAGCTTGAGGGAGCAATGTGATGAATCTCTTCCCATCTATCCAAAAGACACCTCCTCAGATTCCAGACAATAACTGAGAGCAGGCAGATATTTCAAAACAACATCATATTGTGTCAAAACACACGGCTAAGATTACTGCTGCCTACCGAACTTGATACACATCCAGTAGGAAACAGGTCTATACACATGAAAACAGGCAACAAGGCATTACTCCACTGAAGGTTTAAAGAGAGCACTGTTGCATTTTGACCCTGCTCAGATTTTTCTCTGCAATAGCAAGTTCGCCGACAAACACCCGTGAGTGCCATCTCCTTCCTCCCCCGCGCTGGTGCCGCCGCCCGCGGCCAGGCGGGGTTCAGGCTCGCAGAAGGACAAGCCGGCTGGAAGCAGCTCAGCTCACTGACACATGGCTGGGGGGACTGTCTTTTGCTATCAGTAACGGACAACTCT
This sequence comes from Lepidothrix coronata, assembly GCF_001604755.1. Classification (NCBI taxonomy): domain Eukaryota; kingdom Metazoa; phylum Chordata; class Aves; order Passeriformes; family Pipridae; genus Lepidothrix; species Lepidothrix coronata. Next base: position 9,928,959 of record NW_016690192.1, on the reverse strand, counting down.
CCTGTCTAGGCAAAGAAATATGAGAGCAAAAACACTGAAAAGGACATCAAAGTAGGGCTATTTTCCAGTTTCTGCAACTAAGGATAACATTGAAAATTCTACTGGGAGGACAGGAAGAAAGAAAAGATAACCTGACATGAAAATTGTAACACTGGAGCAAGATACACAAAAGTTCTTTTCATTGCAAAGAAGCAGTCAAAATGACATCTATATCTACACCTAAGGAAAATGTTGCTTTTGCCTTGAGGTGGCCTTGGCAATACACTGTTGCAAGCAAAAAGCAGTTTATCATTTTGGAGGAAATTCAAATCAATTTAATTTATTTGTCAGTTAATAAACTTCTAATTTCTGCTTCTGATTTTGAAGACACACAGAGGGGAAACAGCCCTTGCCCTCCACTCCCCTCACCATACCTGCTCCTGGAAGTGGGGCAACAGGGACAGCACTTGGTGCTTCCTCTGCTGGTCACAGTCCCTGGAGAGTCTTCTGGCTCCCTTATGGCACACAGCAGACATTGTGTTGGTTGGGGAGATGGATGGAGCCTGTGAGGGGCAGCCCTGCCCTCCCTCCCTCAGCCCTTGCGAGCCCTTTGCCAATCACGGCCGACAGCAGCATCAGCACAAGTCGATACGTGAGCAGGCAGAGCTGCAGGGAGCCCCTAAACATGGCAGAAGCATGCCTCAGTATTGGATTAGAAGTTATCTGTACGTAAACACCCAGGAAAGTCTACCCTTTGAACACATCTGGAACCTTCACACCCCAGCCCAGGAGCTGGGGGACACTTTAAAACACACGGCTCTTCAGGATATCCACCTTTTGTCTGCCCTTTGGTAGCCACTGTCAAAAATTGATTTTCATAAGTGAGCTACACCAGGTCTCACCCTGTGCCACAAGCTCACACAGCTTAAACACACAAAATACAAAGGACCATCAGCACAAGCCACACCTGGCACTCACTCCATGAACAGATCAGAGCAAGCTGACAGGTTACCTCCTAATATTGAGTTTGGTAACAATATATTTCTGAAATTAACTCATGGAGAGCTGATATACAGCAATTAAATCCATCAGATTTGCCTACCTCTTATATTGCACGGAGGAATTACATGCCAGAATGCCATTAAGGCAGGACACAAAATAACTAAGCAAATCCACCCTTCCTTGGGTCCCTTCATTCCTGCTTCCAGAAGAAGGGTCGGCACTGCTGCTTATTATGTGCATATAGTAAACAAATAGCTTATACAGACAAGTTGTTCTTAAAACAAATCAAAAGCACATCAAGTGAAACATGATCTAAAATAAGTCAGCAATGTTTTAGGATATCACTGTTTCCCCTGGCACTTGAGGATGCTGCAGCTGCAGAAATTCCTCTAAAAAAATTCAAAAGAGCTTAAAGCTTATGCTCCCACAAAAAGAGGTTTTCAGACACAAATATACACACACACACTCCATCACAGTAACCAGATCAGAACACTAGCACAGGAAAGCCCCTAGCCACACTTTAACATTTTGTTCATTTAACTGTATCAGCCAATATTTTTTTCGTGCTTCCCAACTACGCCAGCAAAAACCCTACTGCAGAAGCCCTTCTAGTGGCTGCAAAATTTTTCTGCCTGTGTAATGTTCTTTCACAGGACCTGGTTTAAGCAGCACCAGCTAAAAAATTCCTCTTGTACCCATTGAGGCACCTCTGGAGGAAGTGGTGAGATCAGGTAATGAAAGCATGCAGGTGGGAAGTGTGAAAGCAAAGGAGAGCATTGCATCAATCAAGCTTACATCTGCAGAAGAAGGGAGGGAGCAGTAACTGCCATCACACCACGTTAGTGCCAGCAGAAACTAAACTGCAAAGTCACAACACTTCTACAAGAAGTAACAGCAAGAAAACACTGCAGCAGGTCACATTGACCAACTTTACTTTGATAGAGGTGACATTTTGTTTTCTATTTGGATTTTTGTCTCATGTTTTGTGTAATGTATAATCGTGAGAAACAAATGTTGCCTGAAAACATAAGTGTAAGCCATTCCATTTATGTCAAGTAGATACTAATGCTATTCCCCCCAAGAGATAAAGTGTCAGTTGTGTTAACTATTTCACTACCGATAAGATGCTTAGCACCATTTCTTTGCTAAAACCTACCTCAACTCCAAACCATCTGTAAAAGCCTCTTATAAGCAAAATCATCCATGTATTCTCCATCCAGTAAACAACTTTTCCACTCTTCCTAATGAGCATCCTTATAATACAGACTCATCCTGACTACATGAGAAGTACTCAATACTAAGAATAGAGAAGTAGGGGTTAGAAAACAACAAGAAAATTTAAGACAGATTCAGTACACTTCTAAAGATGTGCTTGTCTGTGTTTCCACTCAAATATAAGTCTTTTTTGTACTCCCTCCCTTTGTTTTTTTAAACCCCAGATCTGCTGCAGGTTATCCAGCCTGCCACATCACATCAACACAGAAACCAGTAAGGCCTGGCTGCAGAATTTAGGTCAGCTTGTCTGTAGAGTACATAAGGTCTTGCACACAGCCATGAATTTCCTAGTAATGCTTCAATAATCCCTCTTCATCCTGCTATGCAGCTATTTCACTAGTAGCTGCTAGCTTTCCTCTAACTCCCCAACAAAGACTCTCCACAGGAGGGATGTTTGCAGGCAAATGAGCCACTATCTCTTCCTTGGGAAGCAGGAAGCTGGTTGTTGAATCAAATAAATGCTGGTTCTTATTTCCCAAGACAAAAAAAAAAAAAAGTGAAGTATTCCCAATGCCTGCTAGAAAAAGACTCCCTTTTTTTAACCACACAAAGAAAGATACAGTCAGATAGAGATGGAAATTACCGCTAGAACATTAGTAATAATTTTCTTAACAGATTATTTAAACAAATCCTCACTGCTTCCACTTGGGCCAGTAAATAAAAAAATAACAAAAATGTGACTAATAAATTCAGACAGTCTAAGCACAGATGCTGGTATTTCTGGAGAGAAAGTATCACTCAAGGTAAAGAAATACGAACTCTTCAAAGAATTCTTCCCTCTAAAAGTGAATTGCATGCCACTGCCAACCCAAGTCCACATAAGCAGTAGCCCAATTCTTAAGGGATTTCTAAGGGTACATAAAAATATGCAAAATATCTTCAGAACATGGTCCTCAGAGCAGAAGTTCCATATAAACTGGAAGATAAAGTTACATAAGAAAAAAACACAAAAACAAACCAAATACAATAAATCAAAACCTTTAACTTCTCTGTCTTCATACAAGATGAGCCAAACTAAATCTTCTTAAGTATGACAATATGAAAGATATGAATGCAAGAATAAATACCAATTTCCATGGACAGTTATGGAAATCTCAACAAATAAAAACACTGTTAGCAAGCTGAGAGTCAGTTTTGTCTAAAACCCATCAGAGCTGATATCTCTCTGTGCTCCATGGTTCCCACATAACATTGTGCTCCTCAAAAGCTGGCGCTTAAGTCTCCCTACTAGAAGAAAGAATAAAGCTGAGGAAAAAAACTCTTCCCCCTCAATTGCTCTTCAACATTCAAACATTTTTTAAGAGCATTCCTAGTCCATTCATTCCAACTCACATGAAGCCTAAAAACAGGTGTTTGCAAACACGTACTGAGGTGTACTGCACATTAGATGTGTAAATCAAATACGCCAGAAAACATTTCTTTATGTTTACCTCAGATCTGTTACAGAACTCGGACGTATAATATGCACCCATGCTAGGCCCACAGATGATATGGTTGTCCTTACTGGGCCACTATTGCATCACATGTTAGCAAGACCTTTAAGGAACTATTTTTATAACTAATGATCATCCATAACTTCGGCTTGGCATCAGACAACTTTTGCCATTACTAGCTCAGTACCTGATCAGGCTGTGCTTCTCTACCTTCCTCCTCTGGCTTCAGCTGGGCTGAGTGCTGGCTCCTGAAGGCTCCAGTGACAGGAATACTAAGCCAGGCTCTGAAGGTCACTCTCTCATTTTGACAAGCGCCAGAGACTCTTCCTGTATAAAAACAAACTGCTGTTAGTAAAACTGGCCAAATAAAGTGTTTATGGTAGCAGGGTGTCAGAAGAATGCCACTCTGCAACACAGAAGCGAATGTTAGTCATACTTCTGCTGACAGCACTTCATCTCTGGGGAAGACTTAACACATCCTTATTTTAATAATTTCAGAACTACTTTAAATGAGTTGTCCTGTTCTTGAAGAGCATAGATCCCAAACCAGCAATTTGTCATTTCCCACATATTTTCTTAAACATATCGGCTTATCCTAACTTAACCAAAAACACTGCTATTTCTACATCATCACTTTCCTATATCACCACAAAAGCCAGACCCGAACCCAACAATGTGGTAGCTGCACCCTGTATGTGCTACACACAACCACTTCGATCACACTTGAAGTGCTGCATTACAGCAGCATGTCAGGCAAGCAGACCATCTTGAGTCAATGAGCTGCTTGGAAAAACCTCAGGAAAACACCTCTATCCTCCAGGACGAACAAAACAGAAAAGGAATGGAATTCTGCCCCTCCCTCTTCAGCCCAAAACTTCCACCAGCCAAGACCCAGCACGGCTGCCTCCACCTCCAGACATCCAGAGGCTCCAGAGCTCTGCAGAGCCCACAGATGGAAAGCGACAACTCAGCAAAACAAACAGCCAGCCTCCAGCAGGTAATTCATGAATATTTATTTTAGTTTGTTGCTTATTAAGTACACCTTGTTATAAATCAAGTATTTTACAGTAATTGCCTCCAATCAACAAACACAGGGAAAGCTGCTATGTAAACCAAATCTGCTCCATATCCAAAACAAGTCCCCTAGCAACAGGCAGGATGCTACAGGACTCTCGGTGCACAGCCGGCTGCCTTGCTGCCCTTCTTGTGTCTCTCCTGCCCTGGCTGCACCCCAAGGCCTTCCGAGCACCGCCAATCACAGCACGCTGTGCCAGGGTGCAAACACAAGCACAGCAGGTGCTCACTGCAAGGCTAGCAAGCCCCAGGTACACAGTACAGGTACGGAGGCAGCCCCCAGTGTGGAGGATGCTCCACAGCCAAGGCTCAAAGGCAGGGACGACCAGCTGCATCCCCTGCTTCAGCCCCCAGCCCAGCAGCAGCCTCAGCAGAGCGTGGGTCTGCGCCCAGCACCAAGTGCAGTGCACTCACCCACCCGAGCTGCTCCCTAATCACTGCAGCAAATAACGAACACCAACCTCCTCCACACACATCTCACTCTTAAATTTTTTCTGAAGCTTTTTCAGGGCTGGCACCCATTGGCACTTAGAAGCGCACAGGAACAAACCCCGTGTCAGGCTTTCCACTGAGAGCATTTTAAAGGTCAGCAGGAACCTGCTGTTCCAGGTTTCTTCTTAGCAGTGGAGACCCAGGATGGGGAAGATACTGTCAAATCCTCAAATAAAATATGCCTCTTATAGAATTTTCTTCTTCAAAAGGGTCGGGGTGGTCAAGTGGTCTCAGGAGAAGTAAATACCTTTATGCAGCATTCATGACCAAAACTGGAGTTTTCAGAGACCGTTGGTTTTTAAATACTTGGAGGAAAACAGCTGTGACTAGGTAATTTCCAGTCTATTGCAAGTCGGCTTCAGAACAGACCTCTGGATGTTACTTGAGGTCTAACAGAAAATGCTCTCATAGCCACAGGGCCATTCACCTTGCCTGTTCCTACAGCTTTTTTTTTCCCAAGGTCAGAGACCTACCTAGTAAGGGCCTAAACAAAGCTGACCACACCTTCCAGTCCCTCCTCAGCAGCCACCCCCCAAAGGCAACAAAACAGTTTCTGAAAACAAGTCAAAGGCATTCCCACTTCCAAAGTAGGAGGGCTGTGTTTTTTGACAATGTATCAGCATTAAGAAAAGGTGTCAGGAGAGGCTAAACAGCACCACCATCACACTTGGTAAGGCATGGACGAACAGGAGAGCTTGTCTTCAAGAGGAGTCACAATCTGAAAGACTGCTGAGGTCCAACACCACCACCCTCCCCCTCCTAGAGTAGGCTGAGCACATGGGATGGATCACACCTGGTGGAGATGGACGGAAATAAATGACAAAACACTTATAAAATTTTGGTCTAAAACAAAACAAACCAAAAACCAAACCAAAAACCAGCCTAAAGCAGAAATTCTTACATAAATCATAGCCAAGACCAGTGAGGGAGTCTCCCCCGGAATTCTTGCCACAAAAATTCTCATGGATTTTGTTCCCAATCCCATTTGACATATTCTCACTTTATGCTACTTCTTTCACCTCCCTCTCCCTCAATTTACTAAAACAAAGCAATACCTTTCTTACAGGAACCTCTGCTCTGATACAAGAATACACACAAAAACACACTGGTCTAGTCAGTATGTGGAACAGTGGGTATGAAGGAGATAAAAGAGAAGTGGTACATGTGCTCCTTATTTAAACCTAGTACCCTTTGGCACTCGTTCCCTTCAATACTTTTCTTTCAGGGCCCTACAGTATAGGGAAAGACTTAAACCCCATTCACACTGGGGTGTTGGCATCAGCCAGTGCCAGTTTTATCTGAATCACGGCCAGGCACTTGGCACTTCAGGCATGACACGTGCAACCTCCAAATGCCACGTCCTATATACTGTAGCCTACATGAGGCTGCCTTCATTTGCACAGTCACTTGATCAAACATCTTTTCCACTAAGGAAAACAATACTTCTGATGCATTTAACAGGGATTGCATTTAACAGAGAAACAATCATTGCTAACAGAGTGAAAAAAACAAACCATGCACTTAGAGCAAATTATTATGAATTCTGTAAAGAAAGAAGAAGGGAAATCACAGCATTTTGGAGAAGTAGAGATTTGGGGGGAAAAAACAAAAACAACCTCAGCTAATTAAATAAGTGAAGCAGTTCCAGTCATTAGAGGTTTAATTTCAGCACAACTGAGTATTCTACATGTATCTCCAAATACCTAGACAACAGCAGACATTTGACAATCACTTCAGTTAAAACACCATCTTCCTCCTTTGCTACTCCATAAGAAAAACAACAAACCACCACACAGGAAAAGTGTCATGCCATCAAGAGAGAAGAAAAACCCCAGCACAGAAATCTACTGTAGAAGTATTGTCAAAAGTAACCTAACCAGAAAAATGTCAGATTTTGTTGCTATCTCTGAGTGAAGTTTTGCAGTCAGCTGAAGCTGATCTGTGGCCACCCTGGTACTTAACATTCCCACTCTCTCCCCTGGTGTGTGCCTGCGAGAGGTGTCTTGCCCAAAGCTGAACTTCCACTTTCAACAGTACCACAAGCTCAAATTTGCTCCAGCTGGTCTTGAAACTACAGTCCCTTTGTAAAGCACCTTAGGCATTGCTCCTACTCCAGAGGAGCCTACAGGATCTGCCAAGTTCATTGCCCACTCTACGGCCTCACTGCAGCTTTTCACATGACACCCAACACCCCCTCTATTTCAGGAGCTCCCCGTAATTCTTTCCTTCTCTTTGTAGCCACCTCCTCTTCAGGAGCTGCGTGCAAACTTCTCCCTGCTTCCTCTCTTCTGCTGCAGAAGGCAGGAATATAACCAAGACATCAACAAATCAAACCTTGCTGGTCAAGGAAGCAAAACTTCTACACGTAACTTGGTGTTTGACCCACAGGCAATAAGAGAAAGGGCTGCTGCTGGTAGCTCTGGTATTACATTCTTTAGCAGATAGCAAGCCAGATCTAAGATCTTACAAGTTCAGACAGCAGGCAGGTAAATAATCAGACACTGAAGAGGTCTGAACACGGATGAAGTGACAGAAATCAGCAGCTATCAGAGTGTAGAAGGCCATCATCCTCTCTTCATTCACAAAAGAGCAGAGGAGCAGCACTCTGCTCCTTGCACTGACCAGGTGCACACCATTTGTGCCCAGGCTGCTCCGGGCCACTGTCACATGGACAGACCACAATTTTACAATACAAATCAGGCACCGAAAGTCAAAACCAGGCTTATACCAATTCAACCCATAAGCTTTAGGTACCCATCACATTTGCTGTAATGAACACAGGGGTCTGCATTATTTTGCAACGGGCTTTCAAACTGAGTGCAAACTGGGAGAACTTGGCCATTCCACTCTGAGCATGAAAGCGGCGTTTCTAGGATAAGACGCTCTCAAACAAACAGAGTTCATACACGTTCCACACGCAGAACAGTATACAGAACCTCATGCTTTATGATTTTAATATTTTCTCACACTTACCTCAACAATTTTATTATCTCCTTTTCTTTGCCACACTGTTACTATTTTCTTTAGTATTTTTGCATGCCTCTCATGTTTTTATTTTCAGGCTTTACTATCTTTGTTCTCCTGTAACTCTGGCCCTAGTGTTTCTTTCTTTAAAATCTGGTTGGGTTAAACTGATCAATGACAATAAAGACACTCTTAAATTCACCTTTAAATCTAGGTACATCCTAAATCAACTTACATTAAAAATAAACATAGTGTAAACACAGATTTTAAACACTGGAAATAGAATCTTATCCATACCAGTGTATTTTTCATCTTCCTGATTTATTATTTATACTATTTTGTCTCTCACTCAGTCCACTCCCTTTTCCAAGAGCCACTTTTCCTTTATTATTCTTCTGTTAGATACTTTCTTATCTACTTTCCATTGGAACACCAGCACTGATTAAACTCACATTTTCTGCAGCACCAACAAGCATTTATGTCTCCGCATTCCTCTACTTCCTTTTTTGCAGAGCCTACAGATTTGTTGTCAGGATAGGAAAGGAGAGGAGCAGAACTATCAAGCCAGTCTTCCCTTGCCAAGAAGGTAAAACTGTGAAGAAATTTACTAAGGGTTATAAAATGGCAAACATTACTTTAAAAACTCAAGTGCAAAGTTTCATTTCCCTTTTGTTAGTTCCTCTTCTAAGTTAGGTACATTAGGCTTTATTTCTTAATTTAATTAGTCAGAAAGCAAGTACATAAAAGTTTCTGGATGGCAGCCATTGAGAGGAACCCTGTACGTAGACTTCTCAGTTTGTATTTTTGAACACCAGTCAGATTAACCGTGAAGTCTGGTTCCTCTGAGCATCTTTGATGAAGGCAATTGCTAATGCATGTGGAAAGTGTGTAACCATAGTGGTGCTTGGAAACAAAGCAAGCTACTGCACTACCTCTAACACTTCTCACTCAAGTTTCAATGCAAACACTGTCACACCAAAGTAATTCCTACCCTCCCTTTCCATGATCTGTACACAAACTACCATTTACAAATATTCAATATGGACTTCTTTTTTAATTATTCACTGACATTTGCATTGGTTTAGTGAACAAATTTATACTGAACAATCCAAATGACATCAGCTTAACAATGTGTTCCTCTGTGCAGGACTGCAAAGGCAACAAAATGTCTATTACATAACACTTCTGTATAAAATATTAATATTAGCAGAGGAAGCTTTTGAACTGAAAGGTCATTTTAAATGATTAACAAATCAGTGTCGTATAAGCTTGATTATTTAATCAGTGTATTTGAGACAAACAACGAACCATACATTTTATTGACAAAATATGACAAAATCAACTTTCTATGTGCACATATCAAAATATATCCATCTCTAGCACACACAGCTTCAGCAAGCCTGTACTAGAGCAATTGCAGGCATCAGTGTTTTTTATACGACTTGTCACACCAGCTGAAAGGGTGTAAGTTTCCTTTCCTTCCTATCCTGCAACAGCTGAAGAACAAATATTCAAACTCATATTCATATACGCATACACAATTGTCTTCTTAGAGCTATAATCCCAGGTTGGAAAAATCACAACAGCAAGACTAAAGTGCTTCAAACGAAGTCCACATAAAAAATCCCATTGTTTTTAGCAATCATGTTGGTATCTGTGGCATTGGCCAGACCTGAATACACTAGAGGTGTGGCAGCCCTGGCTTCTGTAGGACTCGAGGGCAATCAGGAATACCTTTTATAAAGAAACTTATCTCAGTGCTGACTTGTAAAGAATGAAGTTCAAAGGAGGAAAAAAGACAACCCTACATCTTGGCTGAGGCTTTGTAGCCATCAGGTTACATGGGGACGGGTAGGAGCCTGCTTTATCACAAGGGCTACAAAGAGCCTTCATGTTTGGCTTTCTCCTTTCTCTGTGTATCTTTACATAATGAATCCAGGGACAGGGTTCATCTAGAGTATCACTGGTCTCCAGTAGATGGTCTCATTGTATTTATAAGCTCCACGTGAGTGTCACAGGTGAGACACCTAATAAAGCAACAGACATCTGTATTTAGTCGGCCTCATCCACAGTCTAATCATTCAGTGGAAATCATCAGGAGATGTGACTTAGACAGAAAAATCCTGAGCAAGTGAACAGAGAGATTTTAAAACTCCAGTTAGGAACTGTGCAATTTTTTTTTTCACATTTATATGCACAGCAAACAGTTTGAAGAGATATTTGATTGGAAAAAGGTAACAACAGCATCTGATGATCTGTTATGCCCACCCCTTGGGTCTGAGAAATCTTCCATTGCAACTTTCTGTTCTTCAAAGGAGACCTTCATAAGACAGAACACCTGAGATGACTAACTTTTGACAAAAAGACCATATACACAGAGGGTGTTTTTTTTAACACTAACAAGAAGCAAGGCAGATCACAAGAACCAGATCACTTCTTCTTCTATTGATCACACAATACAAAATGGAAGACCACGATGAATAAAGGCAAATACTATCCTCACCCACTACTGACTGCCGCATGCTTTCAGTCGGGTTATTTTTTTCTGCTTCTTAATCCAAGTTACCTTCAACTAAAAAAGACTCTCTGAAAAGAAAAAATCTCAGCAACAACTATCTTTCCTCTGCCTCTAAGGGTGGTTGTATTTTACACCATGATTGCTTCTCAAGTCTTGAATATCACAACTACTTCAACCTCAGGACAAATCACTTCCGAGGAAAGAGCTCAAAGGGAAAGAAGGAAAATTGGTTTTGAGGCTACATGAACAATGTGTTTTTGTATCCTGATTTATACTTGAAGAGGAGGAAGAAGAAAAATGAAGGTGTTTCTTCTTAAATGGTTCCAACAAATGACTCCTTGGTGCAGCCATACTTTTTTCCCATGCTACTGCTTTCTTCCAAGTGTTGGGCAAAAGTGGCATTTTGCTGGCTTGATTCCAAGAAAACAAACTTTCTCCTTCCAAAGATATCTCCCTGAACACTCTGGCAGCTGCTACATGAATGTCTTTTAGCTTCTCTTCCTATCCATCTCCTGAAGGAGGAGAGGAACCTGTTCTTGCAAGACTGGAAAAATACAACTGAAAGCAACATAGAAATAAGTGAAAAGAGCTTCAATTCTTTTAATTAAATAAATTTGCGGTGAGGGAAAGATTGAAGCAGTGTCAGTTCAAATTAACAATGTGGAAATTAGTACTACTGATGGTATTAGTGAGTGCCAACTTGACTTGTGACGCACTTTTCTTTTTAACATGCCAAACCCAAGATGATTCTCAAGAAGTTAAACACTAGAAATACTGGCTTTGTTATGTCCTAAATTTGTTTGGAATCTCTGAGGGGAAAAATCATTTGGCAAGCAATCAGTACCTATTCTTTATTATACAGTTAAAAGAAAATTGCATTCAATTCGCTCAGACCAAAAGATCTTGAGCCAAACCCATCCCCAATGCAAGCAAGGCAAACTTTTAAAAAATATAGCTCAAAGTGTTCTCAAGGTGAGAGGTACAGAATAACTTTGAAATACTAATTACAATCTCTTCTACAAAATATAATGCTGCTAACTGCTAGAAAACTGTATTTCACAAACAACCTTCTTCATATCTCAGCCCTGTGTAGGCCCACAGCACCTCAACATCACGGCCAACAATAAACACTTTCAAGATCAAACAACTTTACTGCAACTTTATGCATGTGTGTGTACCCATGACATTATACATATGTGGAAAATTAAGCATGGACATAAGTCTCTGCATGGTGAAGTCCACAGACTTTTCACCGCTCATTATGAAAAAAAAATGTTTAAAATGTCAGTTATGCAAAAGCACAGACAAGTCTTTATATAAATGTAAGGTTTCTGTGGAAAAACATTTCCGTGTTTCTTAAATCATCAATAGCTTTTTATTTTTATGTTGGCTAGGATATAATCTTCCCACCACCAAGAGACGTAAATTAATAAATAAAACAGAAAGAAAAAAAAAGAAAACAAAAGGAGAACTGTGCAGCCTCATTTCAATGCTAGCAAGAAATGGAGAAATTTAAGCAGCAGAAACTGAAATGTTTTGTTCTTTACACTTTATGTTATTATATGTAACATTTCAGTATAACATAAACACTGTTAACTGTGTTTTATGAATATTTAGGGATCTACAGCAACTTTATGAATTAATTGGAAGATAAAGACTGCTTTTTTGAAAGGAAATTAAAAACCTTCAGAGTTCATTATTTTGTAAAATACTCTGAAACACCCTTTTTTTTTCCACTCAGTTGAGAAACTTGTTTACTGAGTTCTATCATGTTCCTCCATTTGTGACTCAAGCTACTTCTCAGCAAAACAGCCGTGAATAGCTACACACTGATAAAATACTTTAAGCCTCAGAACGCAAATTCATTCTCAGTGATCACAGTATCCATGCACCTGTACCAAAACACTTCTCTAGCTCTTAGAGGTGCAAAGGGAGACCCTGGGCTGATGTGCTGAGTCAGCACTCTGCCGGTAAGGCATCCCAAGCCAACTCACAAGTACACCACAAAAGCAGGACCTGACACAGCAGCTGGTGCTATAAGAAAACACACCGGGGGAAAGAAACTCAGGCAGTCATACAGGGCCTGATTCAAAAGCCACTTACTCCCACTGGCTTTAGCAGACTTTGAATGGGACCTCAATACACAGAAGGAATGGGAAGACCTAGAGAATTTAAAAAAACCAACTTCAATGTAGGAAATTTCAATACAGTCACTTCTAATAAACTGCACCAAGCCACAACACACACAGCTGCAAGCGCTTCCTCCCTATCCAAGCATGCAGTCGTGAAAAGTGTCCATACATAGGAGGCACAGTTGTCATACCCCTGTAGCACCACTTACGTATTGCTACACAAGAGAAGGAGGCTTGTCTGAGGCAACAGGCACACAGGGCTAAGAAAAAAATGGATTACAAGAACAATATTTCATGTATATAGCTATGCGTCAGTGCAATGTACACTAGTTAATCTTTCCCGAGTGCTTTCACTCTCTTTGCATTGTTATTATACAGGTTGGGTCCTATTAATAATTACCTTCCTGTGACGGCAGCGTGCAGACTTTCTCCGTTGCTGGTACTGCTGCTTTAGAATTCTTTCTCCAGGTCTGAACACACTGGACAGACTACTGTCCCCTCAAGGATGTCAGGACTGGGATGGATATCTGTTGTGCATACCTGGATCTTACAAAACAAATGACAGCTTAATGCTGCTCCTCTCCTCACATTATCTCACCTAGCCATCGTAAACTTTGAATCTTTGCATCAAAGTAATCACAATTGCAAATAACAGCATCTAGTTATTATTCCCTGCTATTATGTGCAACACACAGCAAAAAACAGACAAGTGTTTTTTCACACTAGGCAAGATACAGGTTTACTATAAGAAGCATGAGTATACTATAAATGCAATGCTTGCCTAGAGACACAGAAGAAAATTGTGTATAGTAAAGAAAATATAGCCATGGTAGCATATTCCTGGGTCAGGACCTCATAAATCAGTTTCAACTAACAATAAAAGGCTTATAGGACATTTGTAAGGCACAAAGAATGTGCCTCTGAGTAAGACTTGGTGAATTAATTTGACAATCGAGAGCCAATAACACAACACTAACCTATAATACCAATCTTTACCCTAAGTTTGAAGAAAGGGGGTTTCCTTTGCCTGCAGGAAGAGGGGAGGGGAAAAAAAACCACTACCACCAATAAAAACAACAAACAAAACAAAACAGAAATAAAAAAAAGGAAGAAAATAAACCAACACAGAGAAAGGTACTTAGCTACACCATCTGGGAAGAGAGTGCTTTTTTGATAGCTCAGAGCTGTGGGTTTAAAATCTCAGCACTGTTTCTGCAAATTAAGCCCTCTCTCACGAACAAGGGGGCACAGCCATTCCCCACCTTCAGTTTTAGAGGCAGAAAAGATGATCTTTTCCTATCATGGCTGACAGACATAATGCTGAAAAAAACCAACATGCTTCTCTAGTTTTGGGGGGTTTGTAAAGCTGTAACTGACTTATAAGTAGCAGGTACCCCAAAGTGCTCTCTGCACCAGCAGCTAAGTCAAGTAAACATCACTTTCAGCACCACCATTACAGGAAGTACTGCTAAGACTTATTCCACCAAACAACAGGCTGGTTACCACTATCGTCCTCCATTTTCAAGTCTGAGTAACCTACCTCATGGCTCTTACACACTGGGAGCGTCCAGATGAGAAACTGCCACGGGCTGCTGGCGCACAGTACACATAGAGCCTGCATCCCCCCAGTGACCGCAGACCAGCTTCCCTAAAAGATGCTGGGCAAGTCACAAGCCGCCTGCGCCTGAATTCGTATTTGTTTCAGAGCACTGGCAGCACTTGTAACGGGGACGGGGGAGAAATGGAGGCTGCAAGACAGGAGCTGTTGTGCCAGGCTCAGGAATCCTAAAGGAACAGGAGTCGGTATTGCCACGTACTGGGGAGCAGGGGGAAGGGAGGAGACGCGCCTCGACGAAACAGAGATGGCTATCTGACAAGGGCTAGTTTTGTCCTGAAGATGTGCTTTATTGACTGGCTTGGGCCGTTTAATCTGCGTGTGCTGCAACACCAAGCACAGCTGACCCCACACAAAAGCCGCACAGCTGGCGGCCCCCACACGGGTCGGATCCCACCCCAGTGGTCTCGAAAGGGGCTCGCTGTTCCAGCCACATTCCCCAGCAGCACGCTGTACTCCCAGACCCGCAGCCGGGCCGGCCCCGCTGTCGCCACTCGCCCCCCGCACATGCGGGCACGTCCTGCGTGGATGCGCATCCCGCGGGAAGCACCGCGACGAGCCGCAGCCGCCCCTCGGCGTCCCACCGGCAGCTGCGCCCCTGAGCTACACCGGCGCTGGCAGCAACACCAGCGAACCAGCCCAGGCCGGTCTGCACGCAGGAAAAAAAAAAAAAAGGAAAAAAGGAAAAGAGAAGCGTGACGGAAAGCGCGGGGAGGGAGCGGTGCGGGTGCCGATGCCGCCGCCTCCCCGCGGCCCCTCCACCGCCTGCCCGCCCGCCCCCCGCGCCCGCCTCACCTCAGGGACGGCTCCGCGGGCTGCGGACCCCGAGAGCCGCCCGGCCGAGCCGAGCCGTGCGCACGGCGGGCGCGCAGACCTTCTCCGCGCGGTCACTGCCGCGGCGCTGCCATGCGGGCGGCGGCGGGCGGGCAGAGCAGGGGGCAGCGGGGCGGGCTGGGCTCCGGGCAGCTCCTACCAGCGCCCTGCAACGCGCACCCGCATGGCTCGGCGAGCGGACAGCACCGGCTGCCGGCGGCGGCGGGGCCGGGCGGGCGGGCGGCGGCCAATGGCTCCCGCGGCGCCGCGCATGTGAGGGCCGGGCCGGGCCGGCCCCGCCCGCCCCTCGCCCCCCGCGCAGCCGCCGCGCTCAGGTGGCCGCGGGCCCCGCGCCCCCAGGGACGGGGCGAGCGGGGGGTGAGTCTCCGTGTGGGGACGCCGGGAGGTGTCCGCGGGGCGCAACGGGAGCGAAAACGCCTGGTGGCAAAGCCAGGCGTTTGTTTTCGTTGTGCAGGTAAATGAAACCTAGTGCGTGAGGTGAATAAAACAGGCGACAAGTTGAAATTGCGTGGTTTAATTACTAAAATATTACCTGAGGGGAGAAAAAAGTTAATTTTCTTGTGTCTGCCTTGAGCCCTTGAGGGAACCAGAAAGTCGAAGGCGGTGTTAGCCCGGGCGGGGGGCGGCACCGCTGGGATTGCAGGGACGGATTCCTCCCCGGCGGCTCCAGAGGCTGAACACAGCGGGCTGAGGAAGAAGCCGAACTGCCCCTGATCCTCACCTCAAAATCCATTAGAAACTTTTTTCCTCCTTTAACTGAAAAAAAACCACCGATATTCTGAAATACTTGCGGAACACTGACCCGACAACTGACCGGACATGCATGTCTTTTTAACTAGAACTGGATGTAATCTATTATGTTTGAAACTACATTGGTCTTGACCAAGAATGGAATTTAAAAAAAAAACCAACTAAAACTCATCTTTTCCAAATTTTATTTCCTTACCATGATTTCTAGGAACTGGAGGAGATGAGAACTGATCCTTTGGTGCTTGTTCAGAATAGTTTTATGGCCCTTTAAAGATTGAGAATCTCCTCTTTATAATTTTAGATGCATTTTTAATCAGACCTTCCAGTCTAAATGACTGTTAGACGTATCTAAGGTTACAAATAAAAGCACTTCTTAGCAGCAATTCACTTCTGAGACCAGAGAAAATCAGGCCAGCTTGTCCTGCTCTCAGCTGTTCAGCACTATTTTCATACCAGAGTTTTCATCTGGTGAAGAATTTTAGCAGAGCTCAAATTTAGTCTAATGAGCTGTCAATTATTTTCAGCTTTGATTTTTAATATCTTCATTTGGCCTTTTGGTTATTTTCTTCCCTGAGATCATCATCACTTACGTTATTTTTGGCCAGCATTTTAGACCTCACTGTTTCTTCAATAAGGTGAATTTATTATCTATTTATTTACTTCTGCTCTGACCCAGTGGCCAGGCCACATAGGGTGTGTAATCCTGGGGCTCCACAGTGAGGGAGGGTTTACAGAGATAAAAGCAGTCCAATCTGGTAAACATCAAGGCAAGTGAAAACAGATAATAACAAGAGCTGCTGGCTGGGAAATCCTGACTCAAAGGCAGCTGGCAGAGAAATTCAAGCGGAAGAAAAAGGATTTTTTCAGATGCCAGAGCTGGTCAGAGCTGGCTGAATCTACATTCACTTAGCAATCAAGACACTTTGCCAAGCTGAGGCACACCAGCAAAACAAACAAATAACTCTGGGGAGTTGAGAGAGAAGACACCTGGAACTGGGCAGATACAGATCCAATTAAGATTCCCTTTCTGACTGGGCAAACACAAGTGTGAAGAACTTACCTCCTACAGAACATATGCTGGGTTACTTGTTTGTTTTGGTTTCTTTTTACTTGTTTTGATATGTATTTAAAGGTAATGCAAAGGAGTTTTAATTTAAAACTCTTTACATTCCTCCCTTTCAAACTTCTCTAGCAAAGATCTCTCCCAATGTCTCGGGTTTGGTCTTCTCCGGGCTCAAGCCTGAGTGCTTTTGGGCAGCTCTTTCTCGATTGCTGTTTCTGGCTCTGATCACCTCAGACATGCTGAGGTGGGACAGAAGAGAGAGGAGGGGAGTTAAAAACCTGAAAGAGCTCCACTTGGGACAAATACACATCCCAGCTGTTCTGTTATCCTGCTATAGTCTATTGAGTTGTTTCAGCAGAAGTACAAATCACCCAGCTCCAAGTTACTTCATGTGATAAAAAAGATGCCAGAAAAACAGAGGCAGTGGGGGGGAAATGGCTTCTTTCTGCTTGCACGGTTTTGACGTTGGCCCTTTACAATTAAAATAAACTAATATTGTTATTTTGATCTATGGCTCAGAGGACTGAATTAGTGATTACATTAAGAAGCAATAGCAATGCAGCCATATGCCTCACAGGATAAATTAATCCTGTTTGTTTTTACAACTGCATTTTAGTTTCAATTTTTTAAATTCCATAACCTTGACTAGCCAAATATGTCATATTTTTCAACCTTATTATTGTCCCCATTTGCATATAATTAAAAAATTTCAGAAAAATTAGCCCTCCAACAGAGTTACAGCTTTGGCCAGGCTGAAAGCTGATAATTTATTCTGACATGATTTCCACTTCTTTCCTTTTTCACTCAAACAGCTGTCCTTTGCATCTCAGATATGCCTGCTTGACGTTGTCCAGTGGGTGTCCAAGTTCAGTCCAAGGGAGCCAGGTGTAAAAGGGACACCAGCAGAAGGTGAACATAAGGAAGAGATAGTGCCAAAAATAGAGAGTGCCAGCGGTTTCTCGGAAAACAGTGCGGAAATTCCACACTAGGAAGTATTTCAGTCCTGGCTTCAAGTGGGCTGATAGATTTTTCTCCCAAGCAAATTTAAGATGAGGGGAATCTAAAAATTGTAGATTGGACAAGATGACCTTTAAAGGTCCCTTCCAACCCAAACTATTCTATGATTAAGAAGTAAATGAGGTAGTTACTTGGGAAGAAGTGTGGATGGCTACATAGAAGAGAGAGACAGTCAGGGAACCGGCTTTCCCCTCTCCAGAAACAGGGCAATTTGGCTTCATGCAATGGGCAAAGCTTGAAGGGAAGACTCCAGTTTAAATGAGGAGGAGGATGCATGAGTCATTTCACTTGGCTACTGGCCACCTGTTCTCAAGAAAAGGGTTTCTAAGTGCTGAACAGTTCAACCTGTGGTGTTCATCTAGGACATGGGCAGGGAGATGGGGTTGGGGCTGCAGTCAGACTTGTCAGCCCTGATCTGCCACTTCCCATTCACTCACCCACCCATTAGTGCCCCCTCTGCACTACGCACCCTGCCACAGCAGCACTGAGGCTGACTTTCCAGGCAAAATTAGGCAATGTGTTGGCAGCTGTTTCATTGCCCTGCAGTCAGATGATGCTGGCAAGGGCCTTCTTTGTGTTTGCCCATAGCTGGCTGTGGAGAGCCTGTTGCATGGAGAGTCAACCATGGGGTGAGGGGTTCAGGGTTCTCCTGCTCTTCCAGAGAGGAGAAGAAAGCCTGTCACCTGAGGGCTGTGATGCTGCACTGCAAGACTGCTGCAGCTCAGTCTGCCCCATCACCAGGATACAATGTCAAAGCTTTCAAAAGTCCAACTAAGTTATGTCAGACAATCCTCCTTTAACTACCATTTTACTAATAAAGATACTGAAGCAAAAAAAGCATGTTTTTCTACTATAAAAAGCATTGCAAAACTTTGTCCCTACCATGCTGTGTTATCACTTTTCCTGAAGACACTTCGCTGTTATGCTTATTTTCAAACATCTGGCACAGCAGCCTCTGTGTTACAAGCACAGTGACCTTTGGAGGCCTTGCGAGCCAGCGTGTTCTGCTCCAGAGCTGGGACTCTCCCAGCTTCTGAACTTCCTGGCTGGAAAAAAGTCACTCCTTACCTTGTCTTTGTGCTGAAAAGAGAAGGGGTCTCTATATCTTAATCATCATCAGAATGGCTGTTTTAGATAAACAGCAGTTTCTTCCCCCTTCTAATTATGTCCAGAACTCCACAATGTGCTCATGAGTTCTGTTTAATTTGTGATGATACAAATGCACTCACCAATGTGCAATATGGCTGTCTGAACATGGAACAGAGATTTGGGGGATGAGGCCTTATTCTTAGCAAGTACCTTTGTATTTTTAAATGAGAGCAGCAGCCGTGATGATGTTCATGGTAAGCAGCACGTGTCATCACGCTGCAGCTCACCAAAGGAACAACACATGCTGGCTGCTTCTGATTACACAGAAGACCTAGTTTTCACGAGTTCTCACATTTCATCCAGTGGATATATCAACAGATGGCAAATCTGTTTCATTCTGTACTTATCAATAAAGGACTATAAATTCACAAAACACACAGCATCATATGGAAGATAGAGATGGAAGATAGAGATGGAAGGGAGGCATGGCAGGAAGGCAGGAAGCTGTGCTGCAGGCAAACCTGCCCTTCACCCCTGCAGCTTGCCTAAGCAGGACTTTAATTTGGCAGAAGCAGGAATAAGATTGTGCATTGCTTGATCAACCCAAATAGAGCCTGTGTCAGTCAAATGTAATGCCTGCTAACACAACATCTTCATACTCAGATCCCAGCTCAGTAGTGCACCAGGTAAGAACCACCACTGAGGTGTTGAGTACCTTCAGATCTTTAGAGCCAGTGGGTTGGGAGGGGGGGTTAGTTTGTGTTAGTCCACTTAATCTACTTAGCTCTTCCTATTTTCCTAATTTTGCACTTTACTACTTCTGTTATCTCTACCTCTTCTGCTCATCATGGTTTCCACAAACACTAAAAAAGCATGAAGACTGAATAGGAAATAAAAATTAAAAACCTGTCATAATCAGAATTAGCATGGTAAGACCAAAAGAAGCTTTCAGCTGTCAGTTTGTCCAGCCCTGCTCACCAGAACAATTTCCCTGCCTCCACCTGGGACATATCAGTCTGTTATTTCTTTCTTCAAATCATACCTGAAAGCTATTCTTCCCCCTTCAGATCTCAAGTGGTTTTTTCTCAGTGAAATGGCTGTGGCTCTATGTGCAAATGGCTTGACACAAACCCTAAGTGCCCTACCTGGATCTAGGACAATGGTGGTCTTTAAAGAAATGGCAAAACAGTTATCTTCAGAGTGCTGAGCTATACCTGTGCTAGCACTTAACCTTTACTTCTCAATCACACAGGTACAATACTTAGAGCTTGCTGATTTTGTTACTCCTTTAGAAGAAGTTTTCTTAAAATAGCCTAGCCACAAGGGCGTAATGAGGTGCACAGCTGGACAAAGATTTCTGAGCAGCAGGAGGAAAAAGAAGGAACGTACGTGGGACCAAAATGCTCAGAGCCTGCAAATGACTGATCTCCAGTCGTTCAAATGGCTGAAGATTAAGGACTCACCCAGCTAGATCATAGAAAAACTCCACCAAAAGTTGAGGAAGACTAGGCAAAAACAGCAGAAAAAAAGGGATAAGGGAATAATATATTATTAATTTCTTACATGCTGAATCTTCTCTCGGCCTTTCTGTTTTGCCATGGAGCAAAGAAACCACCATTCACTCTGTAGAAGAAGAGCATAGAACTCTTATTTTAAAATGGAGCTCCTTAATCAGGGACCCAGAGGGACTTGGAGCTCTTTTCTCACCTCAAGAACTGCAAAAGGGCTGCTTTTTTTTGTGCCTGGGAGCCTACAGAACCCAGGCTTGCCAGCACAGCACTAAAAGAAGTTGATTTTGCTTGAAATGATATTAATCTTTTCACATTAACTGCAGCATATTCTGCTAGTTATGTGTACAAATTATAGATCAAACAAAATCAATCGCTCCATTCTAGAGATTCTACCCAAGGGAAAACATAACAACATCATGATATAACTTCACCTCTGAAATCCTCAATACTTTTCCAAATACAATGACAGTAAACCAAAGTATTCCAGTCACTAAAGCTTCTACAATTAAATATCCACTGTCAATCTAGCATCACACTATCCACTCTAACATTACACACCTTAAAGATTCCAAGTATTCCTGTGATTCCTATCCACAGCCACTGTGGCAGTCAGCACACTTATTTAAAACCTGCCTCATCTCCTGTTCCAAAGACTTATATAAGGGAAGAGTATTGGACACATGCAGTGACAGGGAAGAAGGTTACTGTGATGTCCAAATCATTCTGTTTCTCTGTGTTTACCTTGAATACAAATTAATTGGGGAAAGCACCGGTAATATTTTTATTTACAGGACACTGCCAAAATTGTATAGCCACCACAAAACATATATCTCCCCCAGCCTCAAATACCTTCAAGTTTTTTTATCACCATTTGGAAATAGGTAGAGGGAGAAGGAAGGTCTGATCACGCCTTAACCCAAAATAACATTTTGCTTTGTCAAGTTAATTATACGTTCTGACATCAAAAACTGAAATTAGCAGGCAGTTTTCCCTTGGGTTGCCCGGAGACTGTAGAATGAATCATGCCCATTCTTGTGCTGCACCCAGGACCACGGGGAACAAGGGATGAGAAGACCAGAATATTTATTTTCTTGCTCAGATTCTGTGGCTAGAGAATCATATCCACACTCTGGCTTTGTAGGGGCTGTGATGTGGCTGGTTGGTATTGCTGTCATCCCCAGTGTGACAGAAATGGCCAGCAACTTCCAACGGGTGCATTTACAATGCCACAAAGGCATATTCAATGCTTTGCTTTGATGCTGGTGTGAATTCATGGCACTAGAGTTTCTCAAAATGTCACTGAAATTTTCTGAAATTAATTCGACTTGAGAACTGTGTTCAACACGGGGCATTCTCCTCGGGAAAAAAATGGAGCCAGACCTTTTTAGCATTTAGATACACTGAAAACACTCTCCAAGTAACTAAGATACGCTCCTCCTTCTAACAGCTATTTAGCACCAGATACCCTGAAGTTAGCCTAAGTCTTAAATCTTACAAGAGAAAGAGCACCCAGACACTTCTTTTTCGTGTCTCCTTCTTGTCTTCTTATACCTACAGATTTTCTGGCATTTCGTTTCCATGGTGGCTGCTTTCCAACTACTCCCTCTCTCAGGCCCCGTTCCCCCTCATCCCTTTATGCTGTTAAAAGCTCCTTACCTAGTGCAGCAAAGCCGTCTGCAGTTACCTCTGCTCAAGCCCTGCCCGTCTCCCTCCTTCCCGGGGCTGCTCCTGCCGGGCTTAGCCTGCTCCTCTTCCTTTCCCGGAGCTCCCTCTGCTGTCGGATGCAGCTGCACTGCCAAGCGCGGCTGGCAGATCTCCTGCGCAGACAGGCGGCTCCTGGAGTGGGAGCAGCCCGGACAGCATGGCCTGTCAGGGTCAGCCTCCTCCTGCCAGCCGTCTCCTCGTAAAGGGAAAAGGAGAAGCGTCCTTGCTCGACACACTGCAGGGATGTTCTCTCTGTCAGCGCGTTAGGAGACGACTTCTTTGAACAGAAGAATTGGCCTTTGTACTCCGTCTCCAGCTGTTTACCGTAGCACATGAGCATAATGCTGCAGAGTAGCTGCAGACCCAAAGCAATTAAATACAGGAGATACTATAGGAGAGGAAGGGAAAATTCTGCCAAAAATTAATGACACACAATGATAAGGCCCCAGCCTATGAAAAAAACACGCTTTTTCTGCCTGGCGTAAGGAGGCTGGCCTCGTGCTATGACAGCCCCACACACTGCAGGTGCCTGGAGGTTATGTGCCAGTTGCCCCAGGCCACGGTGAGCCAGGGCATGGGCGATTTAAGCCCCCAGCCCCGTGGCACATGGGCACAAGGGATGGGAGGGGGGATGCCCGCTCCTCCATCACCCCCTGCAGAGGCCACATGCTGCAGAGCTGCCCCCTCATAGCATGCACACACCCTGCTGCTGGCAATATGCTCAGCAGCTCTCGCTCTGCTGGGCTTTGAGATGCCTAGGATTGAGGAAACAGAGCACAAGACATCCATTTCTCAGCAGTGAGGGGGCCTGGCCTCAAAACATGACAGTAACTTGTGCTGGTTTGTGCAGGGGCTGAAGGCTGAGCTCTGCTGCCTTGGTACCCGGGGAAGGTGCATGGCTCCACTCCCACCCTGAGGAGCATGACATGGAAATGAACTGAGCATTCCCCTGCTAACCTGCCACTTTGCTACACTTGTTGCATTAAACTTCGTGTGTTGCCATAGGAACAGCAGCTCCAGCATCTGTTCCTGCTGCTCCCTGCCAGCTGCCTCTGCCCCCCCACTGGGCTCAGCCCCTCTCTGCTCCTCTGCCAGCCTGATCATACCACCCTCTCGCTCACAGACTCCCTGCCTCATCCTCTTTCTTTGGGTGACAATTCAGTTACTGCTGTAGCAGCTAATTCTTGCATTAGTTATAATTTGCCTATTCATTTGTCTCTCCCCTTCCCTCCCACCTTGGAATAATTCCATCTCTCCATCCTTTCCACCTTCACACTAACTCTGCTTTCTGACTCCCACCCACTTTTCTCTTGCACTCCTCAGCCACACAAAGCTTTGTTGCACTGCTATATCCTTTCCCTCCTCTATCTTCCTACCAGTGACATCTTCTGTGCTCTTCCCTAGCGCCTCTTGCTCCATCTTCTCTCCCAGTTCTCCTTCTCCTGTGTCTGAGCCAGTCTTGCCCCTCTCCTGCACCCTCCCTGGCTCTTACACAGTCAACAGCATTTCCCATTCTCTGCTCTTGATTATCCAAATACCCTAGAAACTGTGTCTCCTCCTACCTCCTAATAGTTTGTTCCTTTAGCCATACTCAATCCTTTACCTCTCCAAAATCTCACTTTCATTCAGGCCCCTTCATCAAGCCCTCCGAGGTAAGCACATTATAACCAATCCTTGTCCCCAAATCTCACCTTTCCCCACCTTTCTTCTTGTCCTCTGAATGGGAGATTCCAGCCAGCACCACAGCTAACCACCCTCAGCCTAACAACCCTGGTCTCTACCTTTATCCCAGTGCTTGCACCAGTAAGTTTCACAGCCTCTCACTTCTCCATCCCTATCCTCCTGGCTGTCTTGCTACTTCTGATGCCATTTGCTGCAAATTCCCTTTGAAGTCGTATTCCTTCCTGTCTCACGGAATTGCTTTTCCTCTCTGCCGCCACTTTTCTTTCCACACATACCCATGGAGCAGGATGCTGGTGTCCCAGTGTGCCCATCCCAGGCACACTGTTCATCCTTCTTTGCTACATCTGTGGCCAGCCCTCTCCACATGGGAGTCTCCAGCACCTCTGTCTACTCCTTCCTCCCATGTGAAGGACACAATGTCTCCTGGGCGACCTTCTGGAGACCATGTTCTCTGCCAAAAGGCTTCACATCTACAGCTGTGCTGGTCCCCACTCCTGATGGGTGTTTCTCCACCTTGCATCTCAGCCAGCTCCTACCCTTTCCTATATAAACTGCTAACACCATCTTCACTGACCCCCTTGCTTTTCCTTGCAAGTCCCTTGCGTGTCCAAGGGACTCTGTTTTCCTTTTGGGAACATCACTCTTTCTTGCTCCGTTTCTTCTGCCTCCACTTCTCCAGCCTTGGCTCACCACAACAAAATCACTCGTGGTCACAAAATTGTAACATTTAAAACTGTTACTGCAGGAATGCAGGAGGTGTGCACATGAGAGAGCACATAAGGATGCTATAAAGGCAAGGAATTTTCCACTTGTATTATATTTTTATGCATACTGCAGACCATCTGTGGAAAGCTGTCAAATGACTAGTTGGAAACATATTATAAAATCATGTTATTTTACTTCAAACATTAATGTAACAGACTCAGATCTCAGAACTCAGCAAAACGTTAACAGTTTTCTTGTGCTTCCCGATTTTGCTCATCTCTTAACAAGAAGGTCTCATAGCTTAATGGAGTCTTCCCCTACCCTCTGTGACTTTTGAGCCCACATTTGGCTGCTAGGTTGGCATGTGTTATACATTTCTATAGTCTCAGGTCCACACGTGCTTGTTAATGCAGCCTGGAGTAATTTGCATGTGTGTTCTCAAGTTAGGAGAAGTGAGGTGACACTTTGTTATTTTGTAGTGACACCTCTGGACTCGGAGATCAGTACATTACCAAGTCTTTTTTAAGCTTGTTTGCAGTGTTTTTTCATGTGCTTTTTGCACACTGTGCTATCCTGTTATCCATACATTTGGACTCCAGATTTCCAGCTCTGTAACCTCCTGTCTATTTGAACAGCATCCTGAATACATTTGAAGCTAGCTTTGTGACCATCTCTTTCCTGATTCCCAGTATTTGAGAAAGCTTCTCATATCTATCTAGTTTCCAAACAGCATTTTGTGGCAATACTGGCCTAGAGGAGACTGGCAGCTCTATATTATTGGTTTTCCCTATACCAAATTTCTCTCCTTTAGTTCCAAACCTCAGGAAAAAAACCTTGTCTCTGTGCTGTTACCCTTGACTCCCCACCCCCCCACACTTTCCCCCACTCCCCCTATACAGAACAGCTTGTCTTGCCTGTGTTTACTGCAGAGTGTCTTCTTCCCATCTGAATATGTGTTGTTGAACCTGTCCTTAAACTCTTCTTGCCCACCCTTTCTAGTGTGTTTGTGCCTTTGTCCTTGTGCTATCAACAAGTTCTTTTGTCTTTACACTTCAAAAACAACCATACGTATCTTTTTTGTATGAGTTCCACTGCAAAACAAGTTCAAGTTAGTGCAACAGAGGGTGAGAGACAGGTACCCTCCCTTTCAAATTACACAACCCTATGCTTGGAGCTGTTGTGGCATGAGCTCTGCTGGTACTCATATACATTGTCCTCCTGAGCTGCAGTAGCTTCCATTGCAAACCCCTTTGCTTGGATGACTAACTAGTAAAGCTGAATATATATAAAATAACAATAAAATGTTACTAAATCTATAATAAATCCACTGAAAACAGCCTGACAGACCACTGACCATGCCACTTTTTGTAGGTTTCCTGCACTGACAGTGGTCCATCACAATACTTGCCAGAGACACAACCTCCACATACACCAAATTTCTACACATTAGTTGTGGTGAGAGTAG
Source organism: Lepidothrix coronata (assembly GCF_001604755.1). Taxonomy (NCBI): domain Eukaryota; kingdom Metazoa; phylum Chordata; class Aves; order Passeriformes; family Pipridae; genus Lepidothrix; species Lepidothrix coronata. The sequence goes on along the minus strand of NW_016690192.1, from coordinate 9,902,654 downwards.
CAACATTTTCCATCCAGAGCTTGTTTGCATAAACAAAAATTAACTTCCTCAGGTTTAAGACAGTCCCACAGCCTCATGCCCAACCCCAGGGAATCCACTTGGCATAGATTTTTCTCTTCTTTTATAACTAGCTTTCATTTCACACATAGACAGGAACTCTTTTGATAACAAGAAGCAGCTGCAGAGAATAGTTGCAGCTTGTGTCTGGACTAGGATGTTTCTGGTGCAAGAGGGAAGACCCAAAATGCACCTAAGGAAAAACTCCCTGAAGGATTAGAAGGTTGGTGTCTTGGGTTTAAATTGCACTCCACATCAGGACTACTCAAATGGGAACAGCTGTCTATTTCTGGAAGTCTGGATGGCACGATGGGATTGGGAATAGAAAACAAGGAATGACTAGGGGAGGTGCTGTGACTAGTACCCTGGCCTAGCTGAGCCCCAAAGCCTTTCAGCTGTAGAGGTACCACTGTGCTGAAAAAGGCTGATTTCAGCCAGAGTTGGACCATATGTCAGGGAACAGATAGGCACTGAGAAGCACAAGTCCTATTCCATTTTCCCATTAAATTTTCCATCATAAGTCCAATATTCTTATGTGCATTGGCCAGCTCTTTGCGGTAACATCAGACATCAGGCAAATGTTTCCTTCTATTGTCTTTGTGTCTCCCAAAGGACCTTTGGTTTGAGTGTCTTTGCCAACAAATAAGCAGCAAAAGCAGTTGACAGACCGAGATCAGTGATGATGGTAGAAACAAGCTGACCATGTCAGTGGTTGCTGTTTATTCTTCTCTGAACAAAAGTACAACCAGTTTTCCCAGCACTGCATGAACAAGAAGGAAGAGCTGAACTCTGCTTTAAGCATGTAATGAACTGAGATGAAGTCTCAACTTGAAAAACTGAGGATGGGAAAAGGTGAAGATCCCTTAAATTCAGACCCGTTGTGCTCTTTTTGTGTTACTTATTCCTCTGTAAATTTCCTAAATCTAGGTGAGTAGAAAGTGTCTGAGAAATATTGCCTGGTTTGCTGGGTTTGGGGAGGGGGAAGGACAAGATGAGCTCCACACTGCTGGTTTCCAGGCTGTGGCAGACACAAGCAAAACAGGATGCTCTCCTCCCCTTTCACTTGCCTGCATACAGGAAGTAGGCTGTGCCCTCACCTCCTCCTTTTTGGTCCTAGAAAGAACAGGAGGACCAGAAGCAGAGCAGAGGTGCTCTTTCCACTCAGTTAGCAGAGCCATTAAGTACAGTCAAATCCCCAAATCATTAAGCTCACATCAGTGCAAGACCCTTATATTTTCCTTTCCTAGAGCTGGATCATTTGGAAAAGAGCTACAAGTCACTATACCCATGGACAAGCTTGTTCTGTTCTCAGGAGCAAATCCATGGCCATACTGTAGTTTGCAGTTTGTCTCAAAGCTAATACAAAATCTGCTGTTGAAGTGCAGTGCACGTTACAGTGGTGTGGTACGTGGGCCCCTGGGATGCCAACGTGCCAGATCTCACCTGGTTTGGACACCACAGCTGGATCTTTGCTCAGAGTGGTACAAAAATTTTTAGAACATGGTATCAGTATTGTACGGAAAGGGTAGACTGGATCAGACATACACATTTGCTGGATCTCCACTTCGCTCTTTCAAGACTTTTTGACCAGTTCATTCACTTGAGTTTTGTGGATGTTTTCTTCCTGTTCCAATTCAAGTGTGTACAGGCTTGAAAAATGCTGACGCAGGTCTTTGAAAGCACGGAATGCAACCAATGGACAGGATTGAACTCTCCCACCTGTGCAGGCAGGTTTGTGTGTTGACACCTGCAGACCAAAGCTTATGAATTTGTTTTCTATCTTCAGGAGTTTTAAGGTAGGATGCAGCATTTTACCGGATCACTGATAAATCAGTGCCTGGCACAGCTTCACAAAGGACAAGGATCAACAGCCCAAAGGGCTTGCAGATGTGACACAGGACCACGAGACACATCTCTTCTGCTGGAATAACAATTGGAGGTGAAGCAGGGTATTGTCAACAGCAAGACTTTCATAATCTCTGTGGAAGTAGAGCAGACCTTCAGTTGTTCTGAAAACATCCCATGACACTGTTGTTTATGAACTACTCTTGCAGAAGCTCTACCTTTAAGAAACACAATGATACTTTTATTACTAACCTGAAAAGCCCCATGCCTTGAAGGAATAGCTTCTATTATGTCAAGAAAGCAGAGAGATTTTTACTTCACTCAGGGGGTAGCTGTATGCAAAAGAACCACAGAAAACTGCATGGGTACATGATCCAGATAGATCACAGAAGGAGAGCACTGAAGGGAAATATAGGCCTCCTTTTCTTCCCATCATTGTGTTTGGAATATGTTTCCAATTGCACCAGTCACAAAGCAATCAAAGAAACTTGTCTACAGTGGTAAACTGAAGATGTCCTATCAGACCACATTACAGGGTGCTACACAGTATTGAATCCTTAGTCATAACAGAAAACCCAACATCCACATGACTGCAGCCCACAATACATCCAATATCCATATGCCTTAACAGAAAAGGGAGAACAGATCTTCAAAGCAAATGAAATATGTCTTTGGAAGATGCTCACTAACATGTTCCTTCCCCCCCCCCCTTACATCCTTACCCAGCATCCTACCTTCTCTTGCAGGAAATGGGGAAGGAAGGAGGCCACCCCCTGCAGCACACATGAGGCAGGGAGCTCATCCAGCCAGGGAACCTTGGTCCTTCCCAGACTCCCCAGCAAAGGCCCTGCACCCCATCCTTCATCATCCATCACCTGCGCTAGTAGGCTGTTCCCAAGGTGTGAGGATAAACAAGCGCTTTGCTCATATGATTTTGAGGGTGCCATGTTTAGCATTCCCAGTCTTGTTCTGCTCGCTTGACTGACTGCTGGTTTTAACAGCTCTGCAAAAGAAGACAAAAGCAAAATTATTAAACAGTGCAGTCACGGCCTCATGGTAACACAACAGCTGGGGCTGGCCACCACCACAGGGAGCAGCCCGGCCGAAATGGGCTCAGGACCTGCCATGGGAGCCGTGGTTATGAATAACTTATCTGGAAGAACAAAGGGAACTAGTAACAGACTTTCTGTCATGCTCTGAAATCCGCCAGAGATGACTGCAGCCTTTCACTGGTGTCTTCCAATTCTTTTTATAAAATGACTGCTACCTAGACCTAAGAAAGTATTCTTTTTTTCATGAGGTCACTCTTGCATCATGAGTGAAGTAAAAACTGCAAAGGAGAAATATTTCCTCTCTATTACTGCAAAGATACTTTGAAGATGATCAGGCTTGGGAAGTGAACTCTCCTCAGGCTACGGCTGTTCTCTGACCTGGGTCAGGGCTCCATGCACACCACCCCAGTGAGTGCTGCACAGCCGCCTGCTGTGCCTGCAGGAAGGTGTTTCTGCAGGCGTTCGTCCTTTCGCTTAACGGGCCAGGTCCTCAGGCAGGCAGAATCCCGCTGGAACGAAGGCATCAGGATCGCAAGCCTGATTCCACCAGCGGGTCCCCGTCGCTGGCAAACGGCGTTTAAACCACGGACTGCCCGGGGCGGCAGCGCTGCCCGGCCCTGGCAGCAGGTGCCACTGCGGGACGGCGGGACACCGCCCGAACACTGCCCGGACACCCTCCGGACACTGCCCGGCCACCGCCTGGACACCGCCTGGACACCGCCCGGACACTGCCCGGACACCCTCCGGACACTGCCCGGACACCGCCTGGACACCCTCCAGATACCGCCCGGCCACCGCCCGGCCCCGGCGGAGCGCACTGCGGGGACACGACCCGAGCGGGCGCTGGGAGGCCACGGCCACCAGGTCGCGCGTGGGGATGGACCCTTGGGAAAGGCCCTGGGAGCGGCCGGTCGGCAGGAGGCACCCGGGTGCTGTGCGAGGGGAGTGGCGGGGAAAGGGCAGCGCTGGCGCTCCGCCGAGCCCGCTCTGCCCCGGGCTGGCTCGGTGCGGGGCGAACGCGGAGCTCTCGGAGGGGCCGTGCCGTGCAGTGCCGGCGAGCTGGCTCATGGCAGAGAGCTCGGGCTTCACCTTGGGATTGGTCCCTGCCATCGCCAGAGGTCAGAGTGCAGCCTCCTTTCTTCACGGGCAGGCACGGCTTTACACCTTTAAAGATCACCCTGGCACTGCACTCCAGGACCATCACTGCTACTCACAAGGATTCATGATGATGATGCTCTCATCATCAAAAAGATAATGATGATTAGGGCATCAGGGCACTGCTTTCATTAAAAAGATAATGTCCTCTTTCCACTACCAGGAAGAGAGGTAGCCACAGGAGAAAGTATGTTGTGTTGTTAAAGTTCGGTCTGGTTTATACCCACACCACGAATGAACTTCAGAGTGATGTCAGGTTTTTAACTTCTGTTTCCCTTCTGAATGACGTTTGTGGTCAGAAAGGCATTACACACCTGAATATTTAAAGAGACTAACAGGGAGAGAAGGTAAAAGAAAAGGCATGAGGAAAAAATAAACAAAAAACAAAAAAAACCCCAAAGCTGAATACAGCTAATTAATTTATCATAAAATTAGGGATGAAGGAAATTGCAAGGACTTTTTAGCTCACAGGAGTCCTTCTGTCAAGGGAGATTCTCCATTAGACCTACCCTATTCAGATCCTTGGCCTCACTTACCTGATGGGGCTGGATAACCAGCAGAAACAAAGAAGTGACACTATGCTGTGCCCTTACCTGCCAGGGCTAATGAATATTGCTTGTGCTGGGCATCTGAACCCACAAACACATGAGATTCTTTCTGCCGTGAGCTGCCAGACATAGTGTAGAGCCTCAGGAGACTGGTCCTTGCAGAAACAGCAGCTGGAGATCAGAGAGGCATTCAAGGATATACCGGAGACCTGCAGCTTGAGAGGTGGGAGTGGAGAGCAAGATATGCTAGTTCAGAGATCCATCAAAGGAAAGGATCTCTCCATACTTCCACAGTGACGAGTTAAAACTGGGTGCTACTCCATGCTGTCAAAGGCAGCTTTACTGTGACTGAGCAGAGCAGCATTACCCCCTCTGGTGCTGTGTTAGGGATCTGAGAGACAGCACTCACCCCCATTTAGCGAAAGCATTTAATGGTGAAGTGCTACCTACCAGTAATTTTTCACTAAGGTGTTTTATTACCAGCACTGTGCTGCTGGCCAGGTCTCTGCAAGTTGCATTACTCTGCCTGTGATGGTCACCCACCTCAGCTATGTCTGTCTGTTGATGACAGCTGATGGATCCCTCAGCACTTCTGGACGTTTCCTTGGGGTCACACAAAGCTCCAGCTTCCTTATCTCCAAGTGTTTTCTGAAAGGGAACAGCACAAGCAGCCTTCTCTGAACACACATAAGTAAGAGCCCTCTTCACCCCTCCCCAGCACTATTGTTTGCTGCTCTGGCGCCCAGCCTGGGGAAATGAACACTCACCCCAGCCCAAATTCCCATCAGCTTGTCAGCTGTGCATAGGCAGGTGTGAAAGAGAACATGCTGAGCAAGGATGGAGCAGGAACGTGTCCATCCCACACGGGTGCTGGGCCAGCTACAGTTTGCAAGCATAGTTTGCCCTGGGCACAGGACTGGGTGACAGGAATTACCTCTCTGCCAGAAGTGTGGGTGGTAGAAAGAAGGAAGCTTGCAGGCTAACCCCCAGAGGGGCTGGTGGCAGCACGGCTGCATCGAAGGACTTTGCTCTGAGCTGTACATCCTGCTAGCAGGAGAGGCAAGAGATCTGGCCTCAGGGCACTGCTTTAAACCAGCTGACTCTAATGTGTATTGAATCCAGATAGTATTATTCAGGTTTAACTTGCTCTTTATATCCATAAAGGCAAGCTAGACGCATGGAAATCTCTCTAGTCACTCTAGTCAATGCAGGTGCATCCACATGAGGGTTTGAATCAATAAACTGTAGAGTTCTGTCCGTGCGCTCCAGCGTGTGCTTTCTAGTCATTGAGACACCTTGTCTTAAGGCCTTTCTGGGCATCATGAACACTCTACCGAGGAGGAAGGTTTTTTCCTTTGTAGAATTCTATTCATATTTCCACACATTGCTGCTAGAAATCCATATATCTCCTTGTATTAATGGCTTCTTTTCAAACTACTTCCTTTTTAGCAGCAAAGAAAATCAATAATATGATATGATTATATGTAATAATGATGTATAATTACTGAAAAACCCAGTTCCCAGTTGCTGAGGCTGCACAGCCTTGGTAATGGAAGAGGAGTGTCCATAGAGTTAAGTTGATCTTAAGGGGCCCTCCAACCCAAATCATTCTATGATTTCAGGGCAGTGTAACTGTCTCCACCTGCCTTGGCCACATGTTGAGGTTTGCCTCCTAGGTCTGCTCCTGTATATTGTCCAACTGAGGAACTTCCTCCTGGTTCAACTAAATTCCTTTCCAGTGCTTTGGAAAGCCTCTACTGTTGTGCAGCTTGAGCTCCAAGTTGTTTTCTCAGTGCCACCCTTTTTCTCCATTCAGAAAGCTTTTCTCCTGGATTGAAGGACCTCCAGTTTCTCCTCAGGCTCTAATTTGAGTTTCTGCTCAGGTTTTTTTGTTGTTTTGGTTTGGGTTTTTTCCTGGCTACTCAATTAGACTCCAAGCCTTCCTGCAATTCAGTGGTCTGGGAATCCAAGTCACTATTTCCGTCAGAACTGCTTCCTCCTCCAGATTCACTGAGCTGCCCATAGCTCTTCTTCCTTCCTGGGCAGACCTCTATGTTCCTCATGCTGTGCCTGCAGATGCAGTACCTTCCTCCTGCGCTGTGCACCCTGTCTCCACCTCCTGTCACAGTTTCCCTCCCTGAGTTACAGACAACAGTCATGAGCTGAGGTTCAGTCATATAATTCTTGCTAGAAAGTTTTCTTTGCTGCCTGCAGTTCATGAGATTTTATTTTCCATGGCCCTCCAGGTCACTGGGACCCTGGGCTGTCTGGGAGGTGGGAGCCATGTGGGCTCTTTGGGACAACAGAGTGGAACCCAGCAAGCAGGATCAATCCCATCACCTCAGCCAGGGAGCAGGGCAGGCCAGGAGGTGCCAGGGGCAGCCCCAGCCCCCATTGTCAGTCATCTTCTTGGGAATGGGAATGGGACTGGGCCAGGATGTCAGCCCACAGCTGGGCCATAAGTGGAGGCTTTGTAAACCAGTGAGACCACTCCCCATCCTGCATCCTCCACCGTGGGAGGAAGGCTTCTGCAACGTCAGCACCCTTCCTGGATCCCTAAAGTAACAGCAGCTGTTGCTGCTGCAGGTGGGGCCACATCCAGGCTTGTCCCCTGCTGGTCCTGGCTCGCTGGCTCCAGCAAGGACTGACTGCCCAGGATAGGCAGAGCCTTCTGCTGCCCAAAGCCCTGCCCGTTGCCAGCCTAGCTCTACTCTGCAAGTGTCATGACACCTCAGGCCCCCTTGCTCTCCTGCCTGTGGTTACCCAGTTGCTTGCAAGGCCCACATTTTTCACTCCATAGACCTCCCCAACTCCACAGCTGTGACAGCTCATCCTGGCACATCCTTCCTCCAGCTACAGAAAGAATCCCAGGCACATGGAATGGAGGAAGCACTGGAAGGGCTGCCTACTCCCAAACACATAGCTTTTCAATGCTTTGTCAGTTCTTAACATGCTGTTCTCCAGGGTCATGCCCTCCACCACAGGACAGCTTCAAATATTCCCAGCAGTTCTCCTTTTGGTGGTGCCCACAGCAAAGCCTTGCAAGCCACTGCCTCTGTCAGCATGACAGCAGTGTCCCCCTGCAGCATCTACACTGCACCGGGGCAGCTGCTGGCTGCTACAGAAGAACCTTCTCATTTTTACCCTCTCCACATTTCCAAGGAAGAACCTTACCTCTGGCACTTCATGTATTAACTGCTATGTGATAAAAGCCAGTTCCTAGAGAAGTCTGCTCCCCATGCCTATCCATGCTGAGATTCCCATTAATAATTACTCAGTCTGTCAGTCAGGTTTGTGGGTTGTTATTCTTTTTTACCTACAGAATGTTTCTGTGTATTTCTTACTTCTCTCTGGTTTTAATGTGATAGCACACACAGGCTGCACTGTGAACAAGTGAAATTGCATGTTCAAACTTCTATAGAAACCACTGACAGGCTCTGTATTTTATGACTTGAAGGTATTTATAATTCAGCAGGAAGCTTTCAAAGTGCATACATATATACATACATTCTCCTTTTCCTTTGATTTAATATTTTGCCTGCTTTTCAGAGAAAGTAGCTGCTTATCACACACCTGAACCATTATAATTTTTAAAGAACTGGAAACCAGAAATTATTTGTTTTCTTTTTTTCTACTTACTTGTTCTTCAAGTTACATTCCAAGGAGTCTGTTACAAATTCTGTCTTCTATTCTTTAAAGACTTCTGGACAGCTCTTCTGCCTCTGCTGCCTTATCTGTATCCCCTTATTGATGCCTGGAATCCAAGTCTCTCTCTTTCTGGATAATCCCAAATCACTGTAAAATAGTTCTGACCTCCATTCTTTAATCACATTCAAGGCATATGACCGATTTTTATAGATGTAGATAACTGCACAGTGCTGGCACTGCTAGCAACCCCTTCGCTGTGCCATGAGCAAATCCAGTAGCAGGGGTGAATGGAAGGGTGAAGGTGGCAATATAGGTCTAAAAACCTCTGCAGCTTCCTGTATTCCAGTTCCCAGTGTGAGACAGAGAAGCTGTTAAATTCTGGGATTGCTCTGGACACTTGGGTCAATTAAAGAGCCTGTGACTGAGCTCCAGCTGCCTCTGTGTTTGCCATTGCCCCAAGGCACTTGTCACGAACCTGCAGGGAGAGGAGGGAATGGCAGGGCTGTCCTGGACCATGCTGACACCACAGGAATGCCCTGTGGGCTCTGCGGCTGGTGGCTCTACATCCCAGCTCTGGAGGTCAGCTGGTTTCCAGGAACTGTAATCCTCATGCCACAATAGCTTCCATGTCAGGACTCCTGATCCAGTATGTCAGTCAGGAAGAGTTGCTCAGCCCTCACTGCCTTTCCTCCTAACACACAGGACTGGAGCTCATCATGCTGAGCCTCACCAGCTGAGCTGGGCAAGCACCCCAGGAAGAGGGACTAGAAAGAAAACGAGATTTCATTTTGTGGCCAAGGACACCTGCTTATCTCCACAGTGCCTGCAGAACACTGGTCCATCTTTTTTTTTCCTAAGAAACAAAACCAAACACAACACACCAAGAAAAACGTTGCTGTTGCTATTATAATCAGCAAGATGAAAAGAACAATTCACAGTGACCTTACATCTCATGGCTACTGTAAGAATTGCTGATTTAGGGCTACTTTTCAGCCAAGTTATTTAAGGAGTCTCTTTACCTCATGCTGCCAGCACTTTGTACAGTGCTTCTGGGCAGTGGAACTACATCCTGATAGCCTGTGAGTACCCGTTTTGGCCAAACACAGACCTCAGTGAAAGAAGGAAGTCTTTCTCCTGGCTGCAGTGCTCTCCCCATTGATGGCAGACCTGCAGCGCATAACTCGTAACCTTAAATGGGCTTTCTGTGTGTTGGCTGTTGTCACCTGGGCTGTGCCTGGCATCCTTTTGTGGCATGTCCCCAGTCCATCCCCTGGCTTGAGGGCAGTCTGGGAGTCCCAACTGGTAGCACCAGCTACCAGCAAGAGACAGGAGGTCTGTGTAAGCACAAGTCTCTTAGGAAACTGCCCTAAACATTAAGGTTTAGTTATATAAGGTTTGGTCTTATAAGAAAAAGATATGGCTCCTGAGTGGTAGGGAATATTTATGTCTCTTGTCTCAAAAATAAAACAAAAGGAAAATTAGAAAGAAAGAAAGAGAGAGAGAGAAAGATAGGAAGAAAGGTAGATAGATAGAGGGAACCCTCAGCTGCGACACAACATGTGCTATGACCCCAACACCCTAGTGCTCCAGGGCTGGGGTGGACTCTTGCTAACTGGGTGGCATCACAGGTCTTCCAGGGGAAGCAGCTATGGTTTTAATCCTGACATCAACCACTCAAATCTGTAATTAGGCAGAGTGCTTTTTTGGAGCTGTCTCTATATCTGTAGTAAGGCTGCTCAAAGTGTGTAATTACTCAGACTCAACCATCCCACAGGTGCCAAGCAAAGGACAGCCATGGCAACCTTCTCTTCAGCACAGGCAGGTGGGGAATGCAGGCACCCAGGATGCAGCCTTGGGTGCTCCCAGGGGTTGGGGACATTGCTGGCACCATTCCCTGGGTCCTGGTGGCAGCTTCCATTCCACTGTGGGCGAGTCTGATGTGCTTTACCATAGCATTACTGAGTACTGTGCCTGCTGTGTTGTCCTGGTGGTGTCTAGTCTGCAAGATGCCTTACTGTGCTGAGTCCAGCTATAGCCTTGAGAGGAGCAAGAAAAATGCCACTTGACAGATATTTTTCTCACAACTCCTTTCCAGTTTCTTGGATCCTCTCTCTGTTTTCAGACTCACACATGCTGAAGTAATTTGCAGCCATGTCTAGGTTTTGCATTGCCACTAAGTCCATTAGTTTATGGATTTTTTTTCTTCTCCCATGGAGTTCCTGCAGTTGCTGATGTCTTGCCAGTTAATTTCTCATGTATTTCCTTTCAAATTTGAATTGAATTAGTGAGCATACGTAATGAGGCACAGTAGGTAGAAAAAAGGCAGATAAAAGCTGACACAGACCAGATGCCTCTTTCAGCCACTTACACACTGATAGAGTGTGGGTAAATGTCAGGTGAATGAGAGAAACCAGGATATAGACAACGATTTGATCATCAGCTACTTACATAGGGGTTTTGAAAATTCCCTGCCCTCAGGGCATCAGTGTTTCTCTGAACTTCCCAAGTATTGTACAGTTCAAAGAAGACATTGAGAAGGGGCTCATTTGCATTAGAAAAATGTTGAATACTGTGGGAACCAATGGTTGAAAGCAGATCAGCAGAAAAGACAATCCTAAGGGAGCACGGCACATGAACAACAGAAAAAATAACCAAAACTCCTCACACACAAGGTCTCCCTTCATCTCCTCAGTAGGATACCCTGCCCATCCTTGAGATTGCTCATTCTCAGTTACGTGCACCTTCATTAGTTAGTGGCTACCAGCACTGCAGCACATACCACAGAGCATTCAGTGCCCAGGAGACATTAACTTTCCCCATCAGCATCACCACAAACTTGTAACTATATCCTCCATATTCTGCTCTAGCTTCCTACAGAAAGTCAAACAAAGGTCAGAGCCCTTATACTGAAGGTAGCCAGTGGCAGGGACTCTGGAGCTGCAGGGATTAATGCAAGGCTATGGGAAGGAACCTGTGAGTGGGAGGTGGGATCCACAGATGGGGGAAGAGAGTGCCCAGCAGCAGAAATATAGGACACATCCCTCCAGAGTAGGATGGAGACCCAGAGATTATCCTGAGATGACAGCTACATCCTCCACAAAAACATTCATCAGGCCCAAAGGGTCCTGTTTGCATGGACTGCATATGCCATTCAGGGCAGAGAGCTGGGTACTCAGCTTCAAGGAAGCCATTTGAGCACAGCACAGATCCTAGGTGAATGCCCTACACCTGCCTTTGGCTTTCTGATTTAATCTGCACCAACACAGCTGGTCCTACAGCCTGCTCAAATAAGCAACGCCATGGCCCTTAGCACCTTTAGTGCAAAGTCCCTCATTCTTTATAAGTCTTATTGTAAAATATACAGGAAGGAAAATGTGTGCACAAATCACATGCATGGTAGAAACATAGATCTTTAAATCCTTCTCATTCTCTTTCTTGCTTCTAAGGCTCAAGGTCCTGCATACATTTAAAATATAGGCAAACAAATAACTGTATGTATTTTTCTCCCACGTGCCGTTTTCCCTGAGCTGTGTACTGCGGCAAGTGCTCGGGTGGGCACAGCTCCCTTGGTGTTGCCTTTGTGTTGCCCAGAGGGGAACCCAGGGCTGCCAAAGTCAAGCAGGTGGTGACAGCCATCCCACTGTTCACCTGCTGGCTGTAAACCAAACCCCTGTCCTGCACTGCCAGGCCACCAGCCTGCCTGGACCTCTCCAATACGCTCAACCGCATTTTCAAATTATTATAGAAGGACTTAGAGAATAAATGTCAAGAGGAATGTACTGCCCACACCTTCCCTGCATCCTCCTCTTCCCAGCCTTGTTCAAAGGCACTGTGAAATGGTTGGTAGGCTTCTGTGAATGTAGATGTTCATCAAATATGTCACCTTCACCAAGCAGAGTTTCAGCTTGTTTCAGGGCTTCCTCATAGAAACTCCCACAGTGAATGGCTCCACTGGCACCAGCTCTGCTGACTGCAGTGGAAGAGGATTAAAGACCTCTGCTTTTCTTTATGTCTTTGAATCTTTGTTAAAGTGATGTGAAATTATATTGGAAGAACTGAGGGTATGGCTTTTAATGACAAGAAGTAAGTAATGAAATATTTGTTCACAGAGTTTTAGCTTGTGTGTTTATTTTTCAAGTCTCCAAATTTTCAGTCTCCCTTGATGGTCTCCCAGGGTAAGCAGAGCCTACAGTCAAATGCTTGTTGAAGAAGTGAAAATACAAAATTTTTAACATAAGTGGTTTTATCACTTCTGTTTGCCAGATATTTTATTAAGTGTTAGGAAAATAAGCAAATTAAACCTCCCACTGGTTTTATTATAAATAGATCAGGCACTTGAAGCCCTGCAGTTGTTTGCAATTTGTTTCACAGAAAATAATCTGGCTTTCAATTCTGATGTTCTTCTGCCTAGTAACAGAGGAGGAAGGTACAACCCTTTAGTCCTGATTTGTAGATTGTTTTTTAGATCCACCTTCTCCACCTTCTTCCTTCTACATAACTCTCTTGTGGCAACTGAGAGACATTTCTCCCTCTCTGTGCATGAAGGAAGAGAATTGCATATGTTTCCAGCAGCTTTTGGAGGAGAAGCCGTCCCTCTGGCCAACCCCTCCTCTTGCAGCCACCTGTGTCCATGGTCCCTCTAGGCATCATTTCATCGCTGTCCTATTTCTGGCCTCACCTGAGGTGAGATTCCTACAAACACTCTGTCCCACAGGCTTTGCAGGAGGCTTCTCTTTCCAGCTCAGTGGCGGAGGAAAGATGATGCTTTCAATCCCCTTTGACTGCAGGCTCTCTCATAGTCCCCCAGGGAGGTAAACAGTAGAGACTGTTTATTAACAGAGGATCCAAATGTGAAAGGGCTGCAGAAGGCAAATTGAAGTGAGGCATTCACCAAATAGCCATGATAGTCCTGCCTAAAAAACTGGTTTTGCAGAAAATAGAAGTCAAAAGCAGGAATAAGAACTACGTAGGCAAGCACTTAAAAAGAGAGAAATACAGTATTTCCTCATTTTACCTGTTGCTCAGTTTTATGTTATCAGCCCATGAATACTGCATTCCCATTAAGGTGATGTGATATCAAGCTGCTTTTATGGCATAGTTTTTTGGGTACTCTGATTTGGTGAGAATTTGAGCTACTGATTTTGTACCCTGCTCCTAAGAGAATTTCCTGGCTAGCTGAGGTACTTCCTTTGCTTTTTAACAACAGCAAAAACCTCCCTTTCCCCACTCCCTGGGGGAAGTACATTTACTGGAGGTAGCAAGGTTACCATGCCCTGGGAGGGTCCCAGCAGGCTCCCACTCTGCACCCCTCTAGCCTTGCTTGTGAATGTGCCCAAGCCCAGAGGTGGGTGGCAGAAGACACTGGGAAATGAAGGAGTCAGAAATAAAGTTAGGCAGAGGAAGTTCAAAAATAGACGACCTTTTCCTGTAAGTCTGGGTTATTTATTTAATTTGTTGTTGTTGGTTTTGGAACTTTTTTTCCCTCAGTGATAGGGAAACAAGGAGAGGGAAAAGCTTTGGGAAAGAGGCAAAGGAACAAAAGAATCTTTCAAAGCAAATGGAGGGGAAAAAGAGAAAAATTAAAGAGGAATGATATCAAGGATAAGAGCTGCCTTGGAGCCATTCAATGTCCTATTCTGCTTTCCCTGACCCCACCAGCTGCTGCTCTCATACCCCATGGGACCCAGCCACAACCCCATAGCTCCATGGGGCAGTGAAGAGCTGGACACAGACAGGATTTCAATAGCAGAAGAGGAGGGGAGGGGAAGCAAGTCCAAAACCAAGCAAACCAAACTGGTGCATTGCTGACAAAGAGTGCATCTACACTGCCAAGGGCTTCTGCAGTGCTGTGTCACCTACTGGCTTTACTTACTGCACTGATCAAGAACTTCACTCAGCTGCAAACCCCTGGAGAGACTTGGCATGTCAGAATAATTACTATCTGGTGTATATGCAACTGTCGGCTGGGCCAAATCTGCATCTGTGTCACCTGGAAAGTGGAAAACCCCCCTACAAACACTGCTGGCTGCATACACCCCTGCATTACTCACACAGAGCCGTCAGAAAGATTTTCAGGGAAGTTTGCTGAGATGCAAAGCACTAACAAGATATTTTATTAGTGAATTTCACTTGAGGATCTCCCAGTATTTTACATCATCTCTTGTCAGCTTGACAAACTCGTTTAAATGCTCCACCCATGCCAAAGATGAGATGGAGATGGCAGCGAGTCACAGGGTGGATGTTTGCAGGGCAGCAAGTGAGAGGCTGGGTACCAGCTCTGACTTCCATGCATAGCTTGAGCCCTGGCAGGAGCTGTCCTGGGAAGCCCTCCTGGCTTGAGTGTCCCACACTTGGGACCAGACAGCCCCTCTCCTGGGGCAATGGCTGGCATCATGCTCAGTGTGTGCTTAGTGAGTTAATTAGCAAGGGAAAGAGAGAAGCTTCTCCAACCCTGCCCCCAGAAGAATCTCTAGTGAATTCTACTTTTTCTCCGCAGAAAGGGTCATAATCCGGAGAGGAACCATTACCCGTCCCCTGCCGCACAAGCCAGTGCTGTGTGAGGGCTGAGGCCTCTCAGCTCCTGCTGTCTCCAACAGCAGCACTGCTCAGTGTGCTCCTTGCCTCAGCCCCTGCCCTTCACCCTTGTAAGATGTTTGGGGTGTTCCCGGTTTCCGCTGGCCTCTGTAATATCTGTTGCCTGTCAGTGACACTGGAAGAGGCCCACACCCTGAGGTCTCACTTCTCTTAATCACAGCCATAAAAGGGAAAGCAAAATGTTTAAATCTGAATGCTTTGAAGTTTTGTAGAATAAACAAACTTCTTCATGAAGATTGCAATAGGGAAAAAATTCACAGAATCTCCAGAAGACGTAATAAATCTGGCATCTATTGCATTATCTGTACATCCACGGCAAATAATACATTAAAGACCTGAAAACAAAGTACTTGGGGACATCATGTAACTAAAAAACAGAGAATAAGTCTTGCTATCTTGGAAGGCAACCAAAGCATCCAAGGTACATGTAAAGATGGGATCAAAACCCACTGAGAGAGCTGCAGGCCTAGTAGAAGCATGACATTAATGGAATTCACTTTAAAGGCTCCTAAACTTGTAACATTTCTTATATAATGAGAGATGTTCTCATGTACGATGCCCTTGGAGGCCTGAAGTGACTGTAAACATGTACTTACAGAGTGTTATGGGCCTTCTATGCTGGAGAGAAAAAGGGTGTGAAAAATGGAAGTACATTTGGGGTGGAGGCAGCTTTGGGCCATTTGTTTGTACTCTGAATTCCTAGTTGGCCTTGTTTCTAAATCATCATTATCACAGATCCCCAACAGCTGAGTGATCTCCAATAGAAAAATGTCAAGGCAGGCAATGTGTAAGGAAAACATGCTCATACATTAGGCAGATCTCTCAGGCATAACTTCTTCTAAACAAGCACTGGATGAAACTACAGCTCAAATGGATGCATTTCAATGTGTTTTCCAGCCACTTCTTAAAACTTTCTTGGAAAGCTGGTTAAATGAGATTTAGATAAGGCTAAGGCTCGACTGTGCTGCTGTCAAGGGAAAACATCCACACACATATTATTAATGATTGACTTGGGGAGACATTGCTCACTTTTGTTTGGACAGTGTCTCAGCACATACCAAAATCCTGACAACAATTTTTCAGCTGGCCTGTGCTGTATAGAGGGTTACACTCAATTGCTGGGATCAAGCAGCCTCGAACATCCAGGGATGGTGGTATCTGACCATAAGTAATTCAGGTAGGGATCTTCTCACCTCCTTTTAGCTGCTGGGGATTGAGCATCACATGGTTGTAACTGTTCACCTTCCACCTCCAGCCAAAGGATGCAGAAAGGAGCTGAAGAAGGAGTAAGCAGCCTATGCTACTTGAGGGGTCTAAGGAAGAGATACCTAATTGTACCACTAAACATCCTATCCCTGGAGCCTACTGATTAGTTCAATCAGGAATTATTCCTCTTCCTCTAATCCCTGTTTAAAATATCCTGGGCCAAAGACTAAGACAGACAGAACTGGTTAGTCATGGGTTCAATCCCTTTTATGGGTCCATTCACTTAAGAGTTGGACTCGATGATCCTTGTGGGTCCCTTCCAATTTAGAATATTCTGTGATTCTGTGGTTTCTGGCAGGACTGAGCACACCTGCAGCATGGAGAGAAAAGCTACCAGTGACACTGGGAGCACCTCAACTGGCCTCACCTGCCTCTGCCACATGTTCTCCTTCCTGCTTTTTTAGGGCTTGTTGCCCTCTCTGGAAGAGATGACACATGGGGACCCTCGGTGCCCTGTGCTGCAGTCTTGGGGTCCCAGGAGCCTGAGGGGAAGATCATTTTTGGGAAACTCACCACTTCAGTCACCTACTGGCCCACTAAAGGCATCTTTTCCTTTTTTTTTTTTTTCCCCTGGTTAAAAAAACCCCAATAAATATTTTGCAAGACCTGGGACACAGAGATAATCAGGTCTGGAATCTGTAAATTTTGGGCAGCCACATTTTTCGTATTTAGGTGTAACTTCCTCCAGAGAGTGTGATTTACCTCCTGCCCCCTTATGAATGAGGACTCCTGAAGCCTACCTACTGGGAATTGGAGCAGCGAAGCTGGAAAAAAAAAGACGTTTAAGTAAACAAAGGCTTTTTTTATTTTTAATGAAAGCCCCAAGTGTCCGAGTGGCAAACCTGGTGCTAGTGGGCTGGTGAGGGTGCTGCAGTCACCCTGTGCCCCGCCCTTGTCCGGGGTCAGTGGGGTCAGAGGGTGGCCATGGCCTTCGTGGCAGACGGTCCCTGATGCGGCTCTGAGCGCGGGCGGGAATGCAGCAGAAAAGGAGGCTTGTGCCGGTGGTGGCTGCTCCCTGCATTGCCATGGCAACACATCTGCTTCCTCCATTTCCCGTTCCTGCCAAGGGAGAGCACCGGCCCTGCTGGCATCAACACAAGCCCGGGAGAAATCCAAGTTCCAACAAAACACCTTTTCACTGGAACCTCGCTCTGTAGGCCACAGCCCCCTCTTCAATGACTATAAAAACCTTTACTCTCTTACAAAGGATTTGCCTTCCTACTGCAGCCCTGTTCTTGAAAAAGCAACATAACCCCTGAGCCCTTGCAGCATCAGGGCCAGCAGCACCCCAGCACCCCTCTCTGCCCTGGATATTGTCACACCCCACAGGATGCAGTAGCCCTTTGCTTCATCACCTCACCTTTTTCTAGACCTGAAAGCTTATATTTGCCCCCCTCAGAGGCTTGATAAGCACCGACTTTCCTTTCAGGTCATTTATCTTTGTGAAATTTATGGCAAATTTCCACTTGCAGCGGGTGCAAGCTCAAGCTCCTTTTGATGCACAAGTTGGTCATTCACCAGGTCCCAGCTTCACTTCCCTGAAGAAAACACCCACAAGTACTTGGGTGCTCCCAGGAGAGTGTGGATTACAGTACTAGGAAAAGCGTCCCACAGCTCCGGAGGAGCTGTGAACAGCACAAGTACTGTGGCAGAGCTGGACCACTGATGCCCAAAGTGCCTGGATGCTGGCTGGGATGAGCACCTTGTGCAGCTGGTTTCTGATACTGGGCACAATCAGCAGTTTGGAAGCAGTACCTCTCTGCTGTCACAACCTCAGCAGAAATATTTGCTGGCAAAGGCAAAGCAGTTCCTCCAGCAGTTTATCAGGGCAACCATGCCAAGCCCCTGGGAAGGGCTGCTCAGGCAGGAGGAACTAGCACAACCTGCTTTGCCAATCCAGAGCTGAACTAGCAGGACCACTTGGTTGCTCTTCCACTGGGAAAGTGCCAGGCCTTGCAAAGCCATTTCTACCAGCCTTTTTCTTCTATTCTACTAATTCATGCCCCTGATAAGCTCTCCGATTTGAAAAAAATGTCCAGGTCCTTGGCTTTGTAGAAGCTTTTCATCTCATTGTAGCAACAGGGGTAAAACCCCCCAAACATTAGGCTGTGTTTTCAAGGAGCATTGTTAACCAGCTAGGAGCACAACTGTAATGGTATTAATTTACTATGTCTTACCCTGCTCAGGGTCCATGTATGGGTTCTGATGAGCTGGTGGCAACAGTGAGATGGGTCAGCGTTCCCAATATTGCACAGCTTGCCCACTGAGACCTTGCAGAAAGGATGTAGCAATAGATTTCTTATATTTAAAGAAAATAATAGATTTTGTCCCTTTGAGGCTGGCCAGTGTTCTACTCAGCACATCCAGCATAGAGATGCTGCAGTCAAGTGGGCAAATAAACTCCCCTATGGGTAGCATCACCTTCAAAACACAGGTAAGGGGTGCAGCTCTGCTACTTCCAGCTGTCTTATATCCAACCACAGTGAGCTTGTCCCTCTCACTTTCCACCCCTGCACTACAGAGCATCACATGCCTGGGGAGAGGGACAGACAGGCGTAAATGAGGTTGCAGATCTCCCCAGCACTGATCCTGCCTGTATTTGCTCCTCTATTTCAGCTTCCCAAAGTTACTCTTTGCTGAGGGTATTACTTTGCCCTGTGGTTTTGTTTGCAACTTGTTCTGAACTTGTAAAAGTCTCATCTAGCTACTAGCTGTACTCGACTACTTGCTCCTAAGGGTAACCTTGTGGCTGTGCTGAAGTTCTGTACTGCTTTAACTACTTTCTTCTCTCTGCTCACAGCAAGGAAACAGGATGCCAGAGCTTTGCCAAAATATTTTACTAAATAAATAGAACTGCAGGCAGTCTCCACAAGCCAGTCTAACAGTGCCACATGACCCCAACTGGCAAGAGACAAGGGTTATATTTAAATTCAGTTTTAATTCAGAAAAATATCAACACTTACTTACCACAGTCCATAAAATTCATGTGACAAAATTCCTCCAACAAGCAGATTAGTAGCCTTCTTACTTTAGCACAACAAATCAAGTCAGGCCATGTTCTGGAGCATCACACCAGGCTGGTAGCAACACATGCACTAGCAAGTGACTCCTAGCTGAAATCTCTGTACGCTCTGGGGCTCTCGGTGCATTTGGAAGTTCTAAGTTCCCTTGACACCTCTGTCTGGTTCCTGGGGGACCTTTCAGTTATCTGAAGTAGCTCAGGGTCTGTCTTTAGTATAAACTATAGTTTAGTACATATACTTTAGTGTATTGCAGCGCTGTAAAGGGACATGGTCAGACCTGTCCCATTTGGCCCATTGACACAGGTTTTGAAGGAAGCACCATCTTGCTATTACTGTTCTCGATGTCCATGCCACTGCCACCTTGCCATATAAAGGATGCTGTTGGATGTTTCCCATACCCTCTGCTTTAGGTGCATCTTCACAAGCCCTGGCAGTAGAGGAGAGTATGGGCTGACAAAATCATGCTTGATAGTAAATGGTTCAAGCTTGCCTGCAATATAGGTGTTTTATTCCACACCCTGGGATCACACATCTTGCCAGTGCTGCCCATAGTGGTACTTGGGAATCCGGCCCTGGACAAAAGCCACCAAACCCCACCACCCATGACTGTTACTCTCTTTGTATCGTTGAAAGCACAATCTCTGGACACACTCAGTCTCTCCTTGGCCTGGGACAGGTGGGGGAAGCCCTGCTCTGAAAACCAGCTCCCCTTCAGAGGGCTGTCCACCTGCAGACAGCCCACGTGTGAGGACCCAGCGTGACCCCACAGACCACCATGAGCAGCCTGACAGTTTACTTGCCCGAGCCAAAGCTATCAGCCATATCCCAGTCACAACACAGCCTCATTTGTACCGAGACAGTGATAAAAACAATTTCTCTGACACTACAAGCTCCTTCAAACGTGTGCCTGAAGCCAGAGGACTGGAAGTGAGGTTCTCATGCTGGTCTGGACTTCCTTATGTGGAAGCTCTGGGGCCATTGCCATCCACCACACATCTGCTATGTCCTCCTGTGACACCCCAGTCCTTTTGATCCCAGAAGGAACAGGGCAGGTCCAGCCCAGATTTGTCCAGCAGGTCCTCCGCACCCTGAGGAGCCTCTCTGAGCCTGGTGTGCACGAGCACCCATGGGTGGAGCTGGACCTACAGAGAGCTGCTGTGCTGAGCTGCCCTGCCAGGGCTTATCCAAAGGCAAAGCCAACTCAGCCTGCTATGCTTATGTCTCCTGTCCCTCCACTGAGACAAGGACCAGAGAGGAGTATTTCTTGCTCCATTTTGGCAGGACAGTGCTGTCTCAGCATAAAAACCGAAAATTGAAATACATTATTGCTCACAACTTGAGAAAGAGAGAAATGAGGAAAATGCCCCATACCAAATGCAGACAGCCCAGTTGCCTTTGGAGTGATCTCCAAGTCTCATCAGGAGATTTATAGGGGAGTATGTCAGATGCAAGGACCAACAGCATCATTTCCCTTGGCAGTGCAGGCATGCAGTGGGGGGAGGAAGGAGCCCCCGCACCCCCGGCTGCAGGCTGGCAGGGCTCCCAGCATCCCCCTCAAGCCCTGGCAGAGCACAGGGACCGGAGCGGGGGAGCTGCTCCAGCGGCGATGGCTTCTTTCCTGGCCATTTTGCTGGCTTTCAGAGTGAGGGGATGGAAGGAGGTGCACAGGAAGCGAGACTGTGTGACTGTAAATCCTGTCAAGTATAACGATGTTTTTTCAAACATATTTTCCTGATTTCCCTCCCAAGGGACCAAACCCAAAGTCTGATCTTTAGGTAACCCAGAAACAAAATGTTTCCCAAACAAATAATCACATTGCAGTCTGACATGGTTGTTATTACAAAAGAGCATTTTATTTCCATTTTTTTCTGGGTGTACTATATTGCAATGTAACACTATGCAGGTCTATTATCATACTAAGATTCTTGCTACAGAATTAAGATGTTTGTCCATTTGGTCAAATTTCAAAGTTTTTCCTTGGCATTCTTACAGGACTCATCACCACTTAAGCACATGAATTACTGAAGTACCAGAAATGATATGAGACTTGGAACAAGCGCTTTCCAATTGGAATTTGCAGAAGTTGTTGGGCTGGCTGGATGCATGAGGTCAGCACAAATATCCATCCTAATTCTGACAAAGGGGGAGATGCACATCTCACCAAGGAGATTTGTTTTTCAGGCTTAATGTACTGTTAAGGTTGTCTTCTTACTTTTGATGCAATCTTTGTCATCTCTGCTTCCATTACCAAGGAAGATTTTTATTATTTTTGAGCAATAGTGAAAAAACACTTTGCTTAAATTCTGGAATTGTCATTCTTGTTAGGCACCTGATTAAAGTAAGTAGTTATATAAACTCTTTGTATATATACAAACCATGCCTAAAGTATTAGCCACAAAATGTCCATCCATTCTAAGTCAAATACTATCTGTCACAGAAAAGTCTAGTATGAATTGTATGTGAATATACATATGAGCAGTACATGATTCACTGAGTAAATATGGCACTTTTACATATTTTCCTGGATGTCATACAGAATTAGGAAACAATCTTCTCTCAGCTGACACGTTTCTAAAATACTGTAATATGGGTTTGGAAAATACTCCCCAGATTAGACAGTAAGAAGTTTAGAAAAGTCAACAATGCAGCTACCTGAGTTTGTTTCATTAAGAAATTAACAGTAATGTGATATTTTATCATTCACTGCGAGCCTGAGGGTTGTCTACTCACAAAAGCCAAGCTGCCTAATGCTGCTATAGATACAACAGCACAGCTCTCCAAGCACGCGGCTCGGCAAGATGATGAACTGACCTAGCACCTCCAAAGTGACTTATCCCACTTTCTCCTTGCCCAGACTCCAGCTGCAGAATCCTGTGTCCTTGTTACTCCCACCCTAGTCTCCATCCAATCCTTTGGAGAGCTGATCCAGCAGAAAATTAGTCCCTTTTTTAAACTGGTATAGTTTTCTGCCGGTTTAAAAAGTTGATTTGTCCTGTGGAGGGATCAGACCAGCACCAGACCTGTAAAAGTACAGGAGAAGCAGCAGGAATGTGTTGGCAGGAAAAGGGAACATGGGAGGAGGAGGGAACTGCCCCTTTTTTGTGGCAGTGAGCTGTTAGACTGAGGAAGCTGTCTCAGCAGACCAAATCCTTGGAGAAGATACAGTTATTAGTGCGAAAGTGCTTAGACCGGTATAGTTTATTCCTATCAAAGTGAATAAAGATATGCCAGCACAAGGCACTTTATACTCATGTAACTGTGTCCACATGAGGGGTTGCACTGGTATAAATATAATCAGTAATAAACGAAACTCCCATATCCCCTAAGTGATATATTTACAACAATGTCATAGAACAAGTCTCCAACCTTCAGTTATGAGGTGTGCATAACTTCCATTCAGAAAACAGACCACAAACTACACATGAAACAACATTAGACACAAAATAAATTAAGGATTTAAAATGCTACATCTAGGAATATAAAGACTTTTTAAAAAACTTTAAATGTAATCCCATATTTCAAATGTAAGTAAGAGAATTATACAGCTCCACCAATTACTTGGACATTTTGAACAGTTTACATTCATCAGGGACAACAGCACTTTGGTTTACATAATTAGGTTAATATGAGCAATGAAACGTTTCTCTCCCTCCCATTACATCAAAGTGAAATACATTTAGAATATATATACTGCCAAGCTGTTCCATTAAGTGCATTCCACACGAGTAAGAGTAGCTCTCCAATGGCTACATCAATTATAGGTCTTCCAACCCAACTAAATCCAACCCCTTTAAAAAAGCTTGATTTGATTCCTTCATGCCTGACCCATTTTTGATTAATCACATGGATCTTCTCCAGAACATATCCAAGCACAAAAAGTAAGTCTGACTTGGTACTGTGGCAAGCCCACATACCAGATTGCACAGCACACCCCGGATTAATGAGGAAATTCTCATTGTAGTTTGTCTTCCCATCTTTTTAAGTCAGACTCTTAAAACAACAGTATGCTTTTGTACCAAGCTCAAGAACTCAGATTAACTGTAGCTCAAGACATGCAATGGCAATTAGAAAACATTAAGAGCAACCAATCTGACAACTGTCAATTATTTTACATAACTTTAAACAATCAGCAACTCAACCTCTGTGATTTAGAGAATCTCTGCCTCCTAGAGAAACAAGTACTTATTCCTAGATATTCTTGTGAAATATTTATGCACTGCCTGCATCTGACTCAAATACGTGTTGTTGTATAGGATGAAGAGATCTCCTCCCAGGAAAATATTTTACTATCATATGGTTGTTTTTGACTAGCTTAAATTAGCTTGCAAGCAGCACATCCCTGTCAAACCTGACTAAAAGAAATCAAATGGCTGGATTAAATAAACAGCTGAACATGGCTTCAGAGGATAAAGTTCCCAATTTGATGCATAATCATCAGAGGTTATTATATAATTTTAAAAAGCATACTTCCAACTGTATGATTTCCAGTTTAATTACTATCTGGAAGATGAAAACGTAGCCTTCATCACTGTCCTTGGGTAGGCTGAGACTTGTGAGAAGTTAATATGTTCATTTAATCTCATTTTTGCAAATCTGCAAATGTTCCTGTGCTGAGCTTGGGTTTATGATATCCAAGTTCAATTAAGGAGCATATTAGATACTATTTCCTTGTCAGAAGCTTTACAAACTAAACGTGATTGCACTTTTTCTGGATCCCATTCCTGCAAGGTGCCAAGCAATCTGGTAGAGAAGTGAATTGAGGGGGGGCAGAGGGCACTTTCTCTCTTGCAGGACTGGGTGTTTAGGGGAGGATGGGGTTTTTCAAGATAGTGTTTCATCTTGCTGGGTTGATGTTTCCAACACAGTGAGTTAGTTCCACCCCTTCCATTCAAGTTAGTAGGAATCAGGCAGCTGCATCCCTTTGCACTGTTTGGAAAACCTTCAGCATGAGTCATTTTGGTGCTGATTCCTCTGTGAACTGTGACCTTACTCTTCCTGCACCAGAGAGGAAATCATAGTCAGTGCCTCCAGCTCAGCGCAGTGTTTCTGAACTTGCCAAAAGGCTCTGAAGGAGTTCTGCACACTCCCTCACACCTATTAAAATATATAAAGAACCTTTTCTATTTGCTTTGATCATCTGAGAAAACCATGTAATAATACAAAAAGGATTGTCAACCCAGATTTGATCTTGTTAGATGCTGAACACCTTCTACTGCCACTGAAGAAAAGAAGAAACGAGGCATTCAACACCTGCAGCACCACCTGTTGAAGACCATGTCCTAAGGGATTAACAATAACCAGGAAGACAATATAATCATCTATTACTAACTATGCAACCCAAAGCATACAGCTTAAACACAGTTTCCCTGGTGGGATTAGGAAAAGGAAAAAAAAAAATCAGCAGATAAACCCATTTACTTTTACCAGTAAAAATTAAGTTACAGATGCCCTTGTTCTCAGGGCAAAACAAAAATATCTTAAAACAGTGAAAAAATATGAGAAAAATTTATTTAAAAATATATGTACTCCTTACTCCATATTTGTTTGTACAGAAAGGATTTGAAAAAGAAAAAAATAATGACAAACTAAATGCATATTCGGAGTATGCATTCTCTAGAGCATATTTGGTAGAAGTGTTATTTCTGTAAAACTGAGTGAGAAGAAGTCATTCAGCTTTCATTTGCTCCCTGACATCAGAAGGCAACGTTTCAAACAAGGTGTCCTCTACAGTGAAACCAGTCCGCTTCAGAGCTCTACACTCACCAAGCTCAGGTGGGAGGATTTCAAAGTGATTGCCTTTAATATCCAAGTAGGAGAGGAATACCAAATTACCAATTTTAGGTGAAAGGACTGACAAGTTATTTTTCCCAATTTTCAGAGTCTTAAGTTTTTTGCAAAAGTATAGTTCATCTGGCACGCTCTCCACTTTGTTGCAAGTAATGGAAAAGTATTGTAAACTCTGCAGAACTCCTATTTCAGGTGGGATAAAGCGAATGTCATTGTAAGACAAATCCAAGTATCTGATTTTGTTGCATAGGAATAGGTGGGACGGAAGAACCTCTATTTTGTTATGGCTGAAGGAAAGCCGCTCTAGACTAGTGAGTTTCTTTATATGCTCTGGGATGTACGTTATACTGTTGTACCACAGCTTTAGAATTGTCAATTTTCGCAGATGTTGAAAACTTACTATTTCTTCAATGGATTTGAGGTTGTTTTCCTTCAGATCCAATTCCTGAAGACTGAGGAGGCTGAAGACTGCATGAGGTATGCGCTCTAAATCACAATGAACCAATTCCAGCTGTGTCAGATTGACCATCTTCTTCAAGTTGTTGAGCATCACTAACTTCGTGCCATCATTATGGATGCACAATTTTTGCAGGTGGCTTGAAACATCGACTGCAGATTGTGGGATTTTGGACAAATTACTTTTTATGTAAAGAACTTTCAGGCTTTTAAGCTCCCGAAAAGACTCCAGTGTAATGTTTTTGGAAATATCGTGACTTAGGGAGCCAATTAAATGGAGCTCTTCCAAATTTCTGAGGCCATACATCCAATGTGGAAGCTCTCTGATGTCATCAAACTTGACGCTCAAGATCTTGAGATTCTCCTTCAGAAAAGCCAAGGCGGCACTGTGGATCTTCACGGAACACTGGTGCAATGAGAGCTCCTGGAGATTGTCCAGCTGTGCAATGGTTGCTGGTATCATTACATTATTAATTATTTCAAGTTTTAATGACTGCAGCTCAGTGATTTCAAAAACTGTGTCTGGTAGTCCAGAAAGCATGAAAAGCTGTAGCTCCAAATGGCTATGGGAGTTTGTCTGTAGTCTCTGTCGCAGTTTATCTGCAGTCCACTCATTGTTTAGGTTCAGCTGTTTCAGCTTATTTTCACTGACTTCAGACAGGAAGACAGCAAACCGCTTGGAGTAGAGAGGATCATACTGATCAATCATATGAAGCATAAAAGCGAAGTCATTCTTGACATCTGGGATATCATCAATTCCCGTCTCTTGCCGAACATATTCAAAAGAGTATTCTTTCAGTGAACGGTAGAACAACCAGTATAGTGTATAAAGGCATGTGAGGCCATAGATGCTTACAAAGCACAGGTAGCAGTAAGAAAGTTTAGAGAACAGATGTGCCATCGTGTGATTACAGCAAAAATTCTTGTATCCTGTCATGTCTTCAATATCAACATTACAGACTACTGTAAAATTAACTTCTGAGACAAGTGCTGTGTTGTAAGCAATAATAATAAGGAATTTAATTACCTTAAGCACAGTCTGGCGAACGTACATGACATAGAGTATATCACCCTCCTCGACATGCAGTCTAAATTTCTTCACCTTTTCAAACAGTGCTTTGGCCTGTTCACCTTCTTTCTTATCTAATGCCCCAGGTGTTCCCTTATCCACAACTAACTTCTCAGGGATTGATTTTAAAGACTGTGTCTTGACCAAAGTGCCTTCAGTGCTTGGCTGAGTAGTATTAGACTTGTTTATGTTGTTCTTCCTGTTATCTTTCTCTTCAGAGTCTTCCCCCGACACTTCAGATAAAGCTCTTGTTGTCCAGGGAGAATCAAAACATTTCCCAAGTATTGAAATGAAGTGTTCAATTTTGGAGCTTGATCCAGGGAATTTGAACCAGAAGTTACTACATAGCATGAAGACCAGTGTGTGTATAAGGACAAGGTAAGGGAAGTACTTGGCATACCAGTGCAGAGCCCGTTCATAACACACCTGATTTATAAAGCTGTATTGCTGAAGGTCCAAATCAGTCTTCAGTCCTTTCATTTCAACTGTAGCTGGAGGGGTGGATGGCTTCAGTGGTGGAAGGGGGGTTGTATCTGGGATTGTGTTAAACACATTTGAACTATTAGATTGGTTCTGGCAAGGCTGTAGGCGCTTTGGAAGGCATATTATCTTGTCTTGCATGACCTGAAACACATAAAAAGGTATCTTTTGAACTGATGTACAAACAGTGGTGGCAGCACCAATGGGTAGCTGTCCTTGGAGTTCCTCCAGCTGTCAGGCATTCCTCCCTACAGTCTGCTACTTGGCCCCACAGGCTGTGCTATTATTATTTCCAACAAGACTCTTGTTCCATATGCCAAGAACTAGGTCACCCCTTTTTATCTACGGTTAGTTTTCCATAATTTGAATAAGAGCGCATTGAGACAATCCAGAAAAAGGACAAGTGTGTGTAATGATTCCAGAAAAGACCAGAGATCTCCTGCATTGCTCTGCCTAGAGACAGACTGTTATCGCCACGTGTATCCACCCTGGCTACACGATGTTCTGAGACAGCTTAGGCTTGAGAGCAGCACAACTGTATTCATGTGGTCATACTCTCACATGGCAATGTCTTATCATACCAAAATATGGCTGATGAGGGGATAATGTGGGCATATCTATGCTGGACAATTACGGAACTTCAGTCTTGATAAAGACAGGTAGGGATAGTTCTTTGATGTCATTTGTATGTGCATGGACATAAATTTTATTCAGTTTCTAATACATAATACAATAGAGCCCTCATAGAATCATAGAATGATCTGGGTTGGAAGGGAACGTAAAGATCATCTTGTTCCAACCCCCCTGCCATGGGCAGGGACACCTTCCACTCAACTGGGCTGCTCAAAGCCCCATCCAACCTGGCCTTGGAGACTTCCAGGGATGGGGTATCCCCAACTTCTCTGGGAACTTTAACCTGTTCCAGTGCCTCAACACCCTCACAGTGAAGAATTTCTTCCTAGTATCTAATCTAAACCTACCCTCTTTCAGTTAATAGCCATTACCCCTTGTCCTACCACTATATGCCCTTGTAAAAAATTCCTCTCTATGGGGGACTTTTGTAGGATGGACTACACACCTGGGGGGAAAAATGTAGCTCTGTCCTTGAGTCTGTCTATAAACAAAAAAAAAAGGCAAATTTTCTAATTTGGGCTGGTCATCCATGTTGACAAATGGAGGTCAGAGTGCCTTATGGGACCAATCACCTTTGGTGTCATTTGGGATAACAGATCTGAGTTCAA
Source organism: Lepidothrix coronata (assembly GCF_001604755.1). Taxonomy (NCBI): domain Eukaryota; kingdom Metazoa; phylum Chordata; class Aves; order Passeriformes; family Pipridae; genus Lepidothrix; species Lepidothrix coronata. Next base: position 9,874,433 of record NW_016690192.1, on the reverse strand, counting down.
TGCAAGGCTTTCTATAGGGCTGAATTTACAGTGCTAATCCATGTGATAACGAGTTCTGTTTCTTGCCTTGAATGATTAACTGGGATTGGCCCAACTAAGAATGTGTGTGTAGTGTAGATATATTCTTTGACATCGTAGTTGTTGAAAGCACTAAATATAGGGTGTGCAACAAGAGCTACCAAAATCAGATCCTCCTTGATGATCCACCCTGGTGCACAGAGATGCTGAGATAAGATCACATGTGTTTTAAACAATATCAGTGCTGTAACTGTTGACACATCAAAAACTCCTGTAGTTTATCTTTCCCTGTAAACACTATAGTGATACACACTCTTACTTACACCTTGGATTTGTGGATCTGGCAATAAGTTGAAATAAAAAACCTCTATTATTTCAGTGTTTCCACACACTATTTTCCAGTGTGCTTTATCCAATCAAGCAGGTAAAGTTAAAAATAACAGATGATTTACTTCATGTGGTTAAGCAAACACGTAGCAACGAATGCAAAACTCAGCCCTATAAAGAGAATTTTAAACATGAACATTGTATCTTTAAACTGAAAATACTTGTGAATGGAGAATACAGGCAAAACTACAGTTGATTTCATGTGAAAAATCCTGGACCATGTAAGAAAGCAAATTCCTCTGAAATAAGAGCTCTGTCAATGTGTCCCTTTAGTTCCATTTCAAAGTCATGCCAAGAAATGTTAGATCCATGTTTGAACCAGTTTGTAACTTTATATTTTTGTGGAGTCATCCCAAAGAGTACTTTTAATTTCTTTTCTGCTTTTGGCTTTTTAGCAAAACGTAACTAACAGTGATTGACAGTAATGTCAATTGTTTACTTGTAAGCATCCTCAGAGATGTTTTGGGATGGAAGAGATATAAATTCAGCAGTGAGTGGTGTTAACAAAATAAGCACATTCATTTCAATTCTGATGCTTCAAAGCATAAGGACAGAAAGAATATTAACATTTGTCAAATAAAGAAAAATAGAAATTACAAAATTACATTTTTCAAACAGCAAAACGGTAACAAATAAGAACTTAAGTTGACCATGTTTTGTTATGCCAAATTGTGGTGAAAACACTGATCTAGGCACCAGCCCAACCAACAGCTCTTATCTTAACTGGCGTGGTTCCATTCACTCTAGTGCAGTTCTGCTTGATTTACAGCTGCTAAAAGTCTGGTCTGTGTTATTTGAGGTTGCTACCTAAACAGCTTTAATCCTGAGACCAGCAAATTTTTTCTTTGTTCATGGTGAACCCAAGAGACCAAACAGGATGGGAAACCATCCTTACAAGGTCCTTCCTCATTTGTGGTGTTCTTTCACCACTGCTGAGCACCCACCACGCCTCCGTCCCGTTTGATTTACCTGTAATGTGCACCCAAACACACCGATCATCAGCATGGCGACAGAGAGATAGTCCGTGAACACATCCCACCAGGGCTTCAGCACCCTGAACGCCGGCTGCTGCTCCGAGAACTGACGGAACTCGGTCACAGGAATCATCGTCCTGCAAAAGAGCAAGGCCAGCGCTCAGTCTCCTGCAGTTCAGTCTCCTGCAGCTTGTACCCCTCATGCTGTGAGAGCAAGTACTCTCTGAGGTTTGAAAAAACCCCCTCTGTAAATGAAAGTCCCAGGAGCTGGCACAAAAGTTTCCAGCTACCGTCCAAGCAGTCCCCCGGACACCCCACCTCAGAAGAGCTCATGCTGCCCCTGTGCAGCTCCTGTCAGGAAGGGAGAAGACTGGTGCAGGCAGGCAATTCCTTCTCTGCATTGACTCAGCCATCTCTCATGGGTCAGGCCTTCTGCATCCCTGAAAATCAGCCCATTCTGTAGATAGAGATGTTCAGCTTTGTACACATTTGCCTTAATCTGAAAGGTCTGGCTGAAGTGCTTGTCCTGCACTCAAATTTCACAGGCCCTTTTAGCTATCATGTTTCATTCACTTCCATTTTATTCATAGTGGTTTCAAGGAGGTTTTGGAATATTTTTCGGCATACTCACTGCAATTTTAAATCTACTGTGTTTTGAGTGCAAGTTTCTAAACTGCTTTAGGTAACCAAAATACAGGCAGATCAAGGCCTTTATCTTTGCCTCAGATGTCTAGGCTTACATCATCACCTCCTCTGAAAAATCAGCTAGCACATGAGTATGTACAGGCAAAGCAACTGATTTTAAAGCCTACAGCATATTGTGTAACTGAATCCCTGAGATCAAACTAGTACTGAAACTCCCTAGGAAGTTACAATGGAAAGATAAATTCACATGGAAATGTAACAAAAATACTCCCAAGGGCAATTTACAAAATTTGTCCATTAACTAACATCATAAATGCCCACCACAATCACTTCATATCACAGTAATATTAGAAGTCTATGATCCTGATTCAGCTGCACACTGGGACCCATTAATGTTGGTTTGATGACATCCATCCATGCACATGCTTAGTGATAAGCACACACTTGCTGATACACTGCTGAGGGACTTAGAGGATTCAGTTCATTCAGAGCCAGGGATTGGGAAGGGAAGGATTCAAGCCCTAATGGCTGCAATTCATCTCAAGTGTACAGCCATCCTAAGAATTAATAACTGACCACCACTACACTGTGGTGTGTAAGGATGTGTGTGGAAGGATGCTCACTTTGGCACCTTCTCAGGTACTGCTGTGTCTCTTCTTGCCCAGCTGATCCTCTGGAGATACTGCAGTCCCCAAAGGCATAAGGTGATATCTGTAAATATCCTGGGGAAATATCAAGGTTGGGTTTGCAGCTCTCTGAGTGAGCAGCATAAAAACCTTTATTCCTTACCCCCCTCTCCTCTTGCACCCCTCTCATGTTGCTTTAAGCACTGCTTGGTCAGATAGGAGAATATTTCTCAGCCTCCTGCCCTTCTAAAAGCTGTCCCCAGAATGCATGCTACAATGCCACAGGGAATTGCACACACCTCTTGCACAACTGGCAATCCTCAAAAGGAAAGCAGGTAGTCCTCCACAGTACCTCCAAATTAATAGACCATCAATGAAAAGGATGGCAATGCAGGCCTGACTTCACATGGCCAGGTCAGGGGCTTGGCAGCATCCATGCCAACAGGCCTGAATTGCTGCAGTGCTGGCAGAGGAATGCAGCATTCGTTATCAAATGGCAGGCAGCCAGGAGCCACAATTCTGCTTTTTGTGCGCTTGTCTTGCAAATGTTAGCAGATGTATTAGGGAAGATATACCTCTACAGCAGAGAACAGCTGGGGTAGCTGCTGGGACAAATCTTTGTTGCCTTTCATTTTTCTTTTCGAAATAGTGGTGGAAAAAATGGATACCATAAATTAGAGGTGCCTCATGTAGCTTTAAGTACATGCCCAGCTGAACTTCTGCTGGCAGCTCCCAGTGGCACATGAGCTGAAGAACATCACGCATGATCTCTCTTCCATTCCTGTATGCATTTAACTGCCACTAGTAAGGAATTACCCTTCTCTTTTTTATTTCCATATAAAATGCAGGTGACTGAATAGCTGCTGGTAAGCTTTAAATTTCTTTTTTTCTATCAAGTATTGAAAAACTTAGAAAATTGTCAAAGGAATACACTAATACAAATGTTAGCTAAGCAGTTGCCATGCAACAGTCCTGCTCAAAGTTTTGTAACACATATATCACTGTTGGCTCGGGTTTTGAGGCCAGCTGGCTGACTGGAATGCCATCAGTACACCCAAGAATACCTATCAGCAGATTGCTTTAAAATCACAACACTTTCTTTCCACCCCTGCAATAATGGTTTATGAGTGCTCTTTTGTATTCTGCTGCCACAGCCTCTAGACATCCTATTTGTAAGATTTTTTGCAAAAGTATAAACAATTTGAGCGTCAGGTAAAGACAAAATTACGTTTCCTAGAGTGGAGATTCTTGAGAAAACACAAGTGCTCACATGCACCAAAACGTGTGGAGACCCAGGCCTTGCTGGTTAGACATCTAAGCAGCTGCGGATCTGAGCCACAGCGTTAGGAAAGTTGGCAAGACTGAAACAGGGGCAGCGCCTGACAGCAGATGGGACTGGAAACTATCTTACAAATTACTGTCCAGGGACAACTTTAAAGACCAAAAATTATTTTGGCTGTTGCTTTCTTATAGGTTTTATTATGTATTTTTAGGGGTCGTTGTTGTATTATATATTTGCTTTATTTCTTCTAAGTGATATGTGGGGAATTTAGATGAAGGTAGATAGTTTTTGGTAGCACAAACACATGCTGCCCTGATCCCCTGCATAATGTGACTCCTCTTTAGTAGAGTGCACATACTGTTACCCTGATTAATGGGCCAAGCACAGGAAGAACTACATCTATCCTAGAAAACCTATCTGAGGGTAGAAGGTTTGCAGTTCAACACCAAACATCAAAATCTGTCTGCCACTAATGTCTTCCTCTACTGTTAAAGAAAGAAAACAAATGTTACTGAATGATGGCAATAGTACTGCACATAATAACAGTAAATAAACCAACAATGTCTAATGACAGATGATATTTTTTAGCTTCAGGGAAAAAAGACATTCACGAGAAGCTTTAAATAGAAATTGGATGTGAAGAAGTAGGACAACCATTTCCCAGCACTCACTGGAGTAACCCTATTGCTTCACTTGCTGCACTAACAGTCAAGAGAAAATGCTGGAAAGCAGTGCAGAGCAGTCTAGGCCTACCAGCATTGCTGGCATCTGCATACAGAACGAAATGACATCAAATCACTTTTCATTTGTCTCCCACTTCCCTCTAGCTTCTTTTCCATTCTGGCCTGTCCAGTGACTGAAAGGACATCTATTAGCAGCATCTCTGAGGCCTCAGAAAAGACACAGCAGGTCCACATAGCTCAGAGCAATCCTAAAAAATCCCTCCCGGCCATGTCCAGAGTCCAGCTCTTCCTCACTGCTGCACCCAAAGCTGCATCACTGCCACACTCATTTATAATCACGCGCAAACCTGTCTGCATGAAATAAAGTGGTTCAGTCAATCATCAATATCGGCAAACCAAAACAGGGGTGCTAAAAAGTCACACTGCAGTCCAAGTCACAGCAATCTCTGGGACAGCACACCATCTACTGGGGTTTCTTATCTCTTTTTGTGACAAGGAGATAGAAGACAAGGAGCTCAACATTTCAGCTGATGAAAACTAAGACAGCATTACTAATTTCAGTTCAGTCACATTCAAAATGTTATTTAATTGCACAATACATTGTAGATGAAATGTGGAGTCTGACTTATTGTTAAATATTATTCTAACCGTCTTTACTAGAGTTCTAAATATTGGATTTTTTTCCAATTAAAATCAGAACATTTTTTTTTCCTCTTGCATTTCTAATAATTCTCAGTCTCTAGAGGAAACAAAACAGTACATGAGATAAATCATCTGGTATTCAGCTACCAGAAGGAAATAAAAAAGGAACTTGGATTAAAAAACAGTTGAACTGGCTGTTAAGCAACGCTGCAGAAAAGAGCTGTGAGTTTGCCAGATCAAAACCCCACTGAAACAACAACAAAAAACCCCCAACAAAACCCCCCAAACAAAAAAAATCTGAGAGAAATTAGTAGGGTTTTTTACTGTAATTTTAAAATTTCTATGAAATGTAGAAAACTTGATGAGTGAAAATGAATATGTCATAATAAGATGAAATATTTGAATGCAGGTGCAAGTGTGATACCTATTCCATCAGAAAACCTATCCTGTAGGAAGCAGCTAATGCATGAACAATTAGGAGTGAGACACAACAAATTAACGTGACCTAAAAGAGCTAAGGAGAATAAATAGATCCAAGTGAAAGAGAAAAGTATTGGAAAAAAATTAGACAATAAATCAAGAGATGGAGTCAAAGGATGATTGTGAAACGGCTGCACTGTGGAGCAAACCAGCTTCTCAGCGATTGGTTTACATCAGAGGGAATAAAGGAAAGCAGTGGGGACAGCTCAGAAGTAATGACGGCTCTTGCCAGAGCAGCTAAAGAGAAAAACGAGGCACCAGGCAATCCACATGATGTGCACTGCAGAATAGAAAGGAAATCGATTCATGAGTTTCCTGCCCAGTGGGAGCTCGGAGGGTGCTCAGGCGCAGAGCCCGGGGGGTTTCTGGGCAGGGACCGCCTTTGCAGAGCTGGTGCCAGAGGGGCCGAGCGGCGGGGCTGGGGCAGCGCTGTGTCAGCAGGGCCTCTGTGCCAACAGCCCCACAGCCACCAGCGACAGCAACCCAAGGGCCCGGCCCTGCCCCGCCACGGCACAGTGTGCCCAGGCTGGCACTGCTCGCTGCCCGGGCTCCTCAGCAGTGCTGTCACAGCACAGCCAGCAAAGCCCCGGGGGCAAACCCTGGCCTTGGCTTAACGCTTCGCAGGTAGGCACTGTGAGCTGCTCACCGCGGCTCCGTGTCCGCCCAGCTTCTGTGCCCTGCCTTGCAGCAGGGGACAAGGGACCCCAGTCAGAGACAGGGCCGACTCTGCCAGGAGGGCAAACACTTGGGGACATGAAAGGTGAAACACCCCCTCATCAAGCTGTATTCATCTTGCATCTTGGGAGACACTTCACAAAACAAAAACATTAATGCTCAGAGAAGTGTCCCTGTGGTACTACTGTGAACAAAACCACTTCTGGTTTCTAGCACCTTCCAGGCCCCAGGCTTGAGCTATTGCTAGGTAACGGTTACTATTTTTAAGTGGATTCTCAAAGAGTAACTTCATTCATTTTATGGAGCGTAGCTGTGTGGACTGGCACCAGCCCCCAGCAGAATTAGAGGGTACACGATGCTGGGAGCGCTCTGTCAATGGTGAACAGCACCGTGCCTCTCCCACTCTGCCCCACCTCAGCTTTCAAGGTATAGACTGCAGAGACATGGCATTAAAAAACCACACTGAGCAAAACACAAGGGAGTAACTGGGAGGCTCTGCCTTTATCTCACCTGTGGCACATCTCACCGCGTGCATTCCTCACTGAGGCAGACTCCCACCACCCTCGGCATCACCCGTGTACAGCAGCCAGACAATGCCCTGGCTACGGCCTCCTTGCCCAGCAAAGCCCAAGAGCCTCTCTCCGTGCCTTGCTGACCTTCATGTCACAGAGAAGCAGTCACTGCTTCTCTGTTACACATCAGAGGGAAAAATGAGGAGGAATATAGGAGGAGGAGAGAGAAATAGCAATGTTTCAACTGTGAAGCACAAAAAGTTGGTGAGATTTCTAAAGCTGACTAGAAAAGATGTTTAAATTATTAGCCATCGGACTGACATCCGATCAATCCTCTTCAGATGCACTAGGATCAGCACCACCATCTCAAGAGCAACACAGAGTCCAGTCAAGCCCCAGATGGTATGGACACAGCCCTGATCACCACCAGGGAAGATACTTTCCCCTTGGCATGAGGAGCTTTGAGCTGCTGGCTGCAGGACCACAATCACAGTCCAGTTGAGTACAACAGGAAGGGTCAAGGCTGAAATGTCCTCAAGAGCCAATTCAGACTGGGGCTGCTTGGTCTTCTACACCAGAGATCTACTGAAAGGAGAAAAGGCTAGGCAAACCCTGCCCTCCTGCTGTTTTAAACATACTGCATATGCTAGGATAAATTATAAAATGCCTTTTGGGAACAGCACTACAGGAAGGTCTTTGAGTTGGTTCCCATACATGATTTATTGCATATTCATCTTCATTACAGGAACAGAGTACAGCACATATTTAACACACAACTAACTTGTGACCTGGCAGCAGGGACTCAGCAGAGCCCAAGTACTGAGGCCACATGTGCAGGGGCTGCACGCCAGTGGGTGTTGTTTTACACAGGACATGGCACTGCACACCCTGAACACCACAGCCCACTGTCCTTGGTTGTGAACATTTGTTACTCTGCACAAATACCATGAAGTTACCTTTCAAGTGTCCTGTGCTGTTTGGCCTCGGCTGTCACGGGCCAGGAGGTGAAATCAAGCTAGAGTGCTTCTCAGCACGGGGCCTGAGGCTGCACTGAAACACAGAATTTTCCATTCCTATTTTACCTGATTTGGAACTGCACACTGAGATAGGTAAATATGCAGGGGTGAGGGAGTTTTGCAGTCAGGTTCATGGTGATGTATTCTCAAATAGACTATTTAAACAAAATCACTGGTCAGTGCAGAGCCCCAGAGCTTAGGGCCACAGTCTCCTCTAGTCAGAGCTGATAGGCACAACCTGGCATGAAAATGGCTTGGTGCTACTATCATCAGTCATATATTCTGTTGATTATATCTTTGCCAAATTTGTATTTTTAGGTGTGACTGGGTCCCCAAAATGACCATAAAGAAAAACCTGTGTAATTTTAAAACAAAATCTGAACGAAGATCTAGCCAGCAATTGTTCAAACCACTCTAGAAACAAGATTAGGGGAACAACACTGGATGTCCACACTACAAAACTCGTGGTCTCTTTATTTAAAACTTCCCAGGCCCCCAGGCCCCAAAATTTGGCCTGTGTACCAGGAATGCAGTTTTTACTGCTGTGTGAACAGCTGCCTATAGCTGGATAATTTATAAACCTTTGGAAACTGTGGGTTTGCATCTGTCCTTTGATCTTAGCAGCTGAACACTTCATCTTCAGCATATGTCCAGGACCCCTCACAGTTCCTGGCACTGCCCATGCTGGCACTATAGATGACAGACAGCAAACCTGCTTCACTTCATCACCTAACCAGAAGAGGACTAAAAGTGGACCCAGGGACAAGACACCAGGTCTGGGAAACTGAGATTAGACTAAGGGGGAAACACGATGATAAGGGCTGGAATTAGTAACTCCTAATTCCCAAGAGGTTGATGTTCCTTCCTTATCTGTGTATTCTCACACACATTGTACACGCAGTGAAATAACTTCTGAACTACCCTGACATTCAGTTTTGGTAATTATCTTGCTATATGGTTGTACTGGCCAAAATACCCAGCATTTTAGTAAGTGTAGGTGCTTGGTCAGTTCCCATGTAACATACAATAATACCTCTGCTACTGACTTCTCTCTGTATTTGAAGCATTTCAGGAGACCAATTTCCCTGCTAGGCTTTATTGCCTTTGGTGTTTCCTGCAATACAAAATTTAATTTAAAAAATAATTTAAAAAAGGTAAACATTTTTTGCCTGGAAAAACTACTTTGAACATTGGCTCCTGTTGCCTCTATTTCAAACAAGATGGCTTACTTCTTGTTCTGTTGACTGCACCCAAGATTTTCATAGGAAGAAATACCATCATTCTGAAGTAAGAAATACAAACAAATGATGCTGTTGCCTAAACATAAATCCCATGTTAAGGAACTGGAACAACATTAAAAACAAACCATTTTCATCCAAGCAGTTATTTTTAAAAGTCTATGTGTTTACTGTATTTTCAAACAAATTCATCTCCTTGAGGCTGAGCTGGTGAGGAAATGTGACCTAGAGGAACAACAGAGCGTGAGTCAGGAGTCCCCACTGGGACATGGCCATGGACAGCCTGTGCACGCCACATCAACCAGCCATGCCATCATTCTCCAGCTGCAAAACAGAAAGGTATCTACTTTCTTTAATACCTTTGGTGGGAAATATGAATGAATAGTACTATAAAATCATAACATGCTGCTTTTTTCCAGTTTTCTGCAGTGGCTGAGTCTAAATTGATAGCATGTCAAAACTTCCCTGTGAAGCCACTGAAGTTAATTTGATTTCATACTACACATTACCAAAATTACATGTCCCAGTCGTACTAGTTTACAATCTGGGGAACAGACCAAATACAATTAGCCCACAGAAGACATTATTCCAGTACCCACAATTTGGTGGTCCTGCAAAACCTGTGCAACCCATGCAGTGTTCACAAGGGCTGCACATGCCCCAATGATGATGAAAGCAGGCTGGCCATGATCAGACTGTCCGCTGCTTGACAGCCACTCAGCGTAGCAACGGGGTTTCATTGCCACCTGAACTCCAGCAGAGTCACAACCCCTCTACTGGAAAACTGCCCTCCATTATGCCAACTGCCACAGCCAAGCTTCCCCAGAGCCCCAGCTCCACAGGACCACAACCGTGGGCAAGACGTCAACGAATCACTGAGGATTTAGTGCTTGAGGAAACTGGAAAGGGTGTAACTTCCAGAAACTTGCTGAATACCTAGTCTACTCTTTTCCCTCTGAGTTACTGAGGCACACATGCAAGCATCCAGTGTGTATTTAGGTTTCAGCTGCCCCTCTGCCTAACAGCCAGGAGGGAGTGTAGTGGATTCAGAGGCAGCAGTGAATCCCCCCTGCTCTGCCCTTGGTACCATCTGCTGTGGCAGTGGAAGCTCAAAGACCTGAATCCAGAACTCAGAGGAGACATAAGGGACACAAGGAGGAGACATAAAGGACATAAAGAGGAAGTACCTTTAATAAACTGCATTTGAAAATATATACTGCAATTTCCACCTACATATCCAGTAAGTGCTGCTTTGGCAACGAATCCCAGACAATAACCTTCTTGTTTGTTCCAACTGAGTCATAGCACTTTTTCATGTATTACACACCAAAAAGACTTCCTATTGTCAGCAGCTCTTTGACTTCAACTTGGTTGGACTGAAGATAAAAAAATATTCCGGGCTAGATTCTGCCAGATAAAATCTCAGTGAAATCAAGAGGAATTCTTTCCGTACCAAGCACATGGGCCTGTGTGGAGATTTGGCTTTGCTGAGCTATTCGTCCAAAACTAAAGTACACTCCATGCATTTCTATGTCAAAGACTACTTCAAAGGCAACACTAATCATTTTTCATCTCTGGGAGTAACATTCTTAGTTTATCAGGGCTATCACTCAAGCTGCCAGCCCTCTTTCCAGAGCTGCAAAATGGTTTTAACGTGAGTGTAAACCTCTAACAGCAAACCAAAGCACTGAGCGAGAAACTATCCAGTAAGTGATATTTTAGTACTCCTGAAGTATGTCTAAATGTTTGAGAAAAGTAAATTCACATCATGTTTTAATCAAAGTTATACCATGTTTTCTGCAATTTTCCAGTATTTAACATACTCAGATAATGAAGACAGAAACAATGCCATAAAATATCATAGGACAGACATTATTACACAAATCAGTGCCATTCCTCATCAAAGGAATAGTCAACCACCTCAGGCTAATACAAGTGCTCATATTAAAAAATGTTTAGCTGATATAATTAAAAATTAATTCCTAATTGGGACAGGAAGCACAAAAGCTCCATTCTGAGTCTTAAGCAGCTCAACCATCTGACAAGTTAGTTAAAAACATTTTATGCAGTGATTGAGCCAAACATATTAAAGAAATGCCTGTTTTTGTGATTTGTGAGACTTTTCATATAAAGAATCTTTTCTGCTCCCACTTGCATGCAACACAAAAGAGCTTTCTAAACTTCATGACAGTCTCATAATACACGTCTCCCTCCCAAAGCGCCTGGATAAACATACAGGTATTCTCAGCCTGAAACAGCTGATGGATTTTCTTCCCCCAAAACCATCCTTCATGACAATAAAAATAAAGCTCATGTTCTCACCCATACTCCTGAAAGAAAAAGAAAGCCTAACGTAGATAAATTCAAGTAAATAAACTGGATGTGACATACACATACTCAAACACTAACAGCTACAGAAACAGAACTGCTCTTCATATAAGATGACCTTTAAAGATCATAGACTGGAAAACCAGAACTACCTAACTAAATTCTGTACTGGACGTTTTCAGGACAGTGTCCAGCCATGGACCACCAAAGAGGGATTAGCTCTAACCTCGTTCCACCAAAGAATCTGTTGATGCATAATAAAACAGAAAGAAAGGCTGTTTCCATCAAGCCTAAACTTTGTGAGATCAAAGCAGTTGCTGGGGGGGGATTCTGACAACGCAGGTGTATAGATCTTTGAAATTATGTGATCATGGGTAAATGACTGCAAAGAACAAATACTCTTTTTAATCACATTACACTTAACAAAGGGTTTTTCCGAGAATAATGTCTGTGAACACTGGTGAAAACTATCTAGCTCTGAGACAGCTCATCAAACATTCACATCAACTGGAAAATGAGATCTCTAATGGTCCCTGCTCAGAGCACCCAGTCTGCTTGCTGACAGCAACCTGCACTTCTGAGCTGTTGCATTCGGCTGTAAATCACAAGTGTATCAGGATCTTACACTGCTGCATGCTCAGGGCAGGGCTTGACCTGTGCTCTGCTTTACCATGTGCTCCAGAGCAAGCAATTAGTCCAAACTCCCACCTTCCTTTCAGTGATGAGTAAATAAAATCAGAAATGTTCTCAGCACTTCAGCAGTCTTATTGCTGGCTTGTTGAAGTTAGTATTCCCATCAATACAAAATCACTGTGCACTACTGCCATTGCAGGGAGATGTGAGCTAGCCACCTCCATTTTCAGCAGATCATAGGTTAAGCCAAGATTTGAAATTGATATAAAAGGCTGGATTCTGCTCAGCCGGAAGTCAATGGAAAAGTTAAAGTTTACTTTGACAGAGAGAAAAGTGGATTTTTAATAGCACTGTACAGGACCAAATGTTTTTACATATTCCAGTTCAAATTTAGTGGAACTTTATACACTTGCTATAACAGCAGTGTTAGCAAATTTCCATGGAGAATCATGCCATCCTGCTCTTCAGGGGAGGCCTTTGTTTTACTTTAAAACCAAGAAAAAACATGTACTGTATCTTAAGGCAGGATTCTCCCAAACAAATGGAAAATATGCAAAGCACCTGCATGGCATCATCCTGCCTTTTAAAGATCTGAGCAGATCAAACACAAGATTGTAAATCAGTTCTTCATGAGAGGAGGAGACAGTGTATTCAACCTCCATATTGGAAAAAAATTCTGAAACAAGCCTCATCCTCATCCAAACCTACAACTCTCTGGATGATATGGTTGTAAAGTTAATGCTGTGTCTGATTAGCTACTTGTGTCAGGCACCAAGATGTAAAAAGAATACAGTGGAGGAAAGCAGATCCAGTGTCTGCCAGGTTTAAAGACAGCTCTAAGACACTTTGCCTGCCCGGGGATGGGACTGCCCTGTGTTATGAATGAAAGTAATGGAACGAACAGCATACTCACACATGGCTAAGAGGCTGAATCAAACCTAGTATCTTCCTAGTGGAAAAGAGATCCTAGAAACACAAACCCCAACAAAAGTCATTGCACTATTGCTTGAATTTGCATCAGAGTTTTGTTGCACAAAATCCCTGGGCAAACAGCTAAAGGATGAAGAAGAGAGGAAAGTTTCCATTATGTTGAGCATGTGAAATCCAACACTTGTTAAGATTCTTCTGACAAGTCATTTTGGAAGGAGAATGGCTTCTTTGCTTTACTAAGTAAAGTTTTAAAGCATTTTGAGGTTGTTTTTTTTTCTTCTGAGGTCAATTGTTTAATTTTCAGTGTTTTCTTTACTATATAGCCTCTCCCCTGACCTTCACAACTCTGTGACAATGAGGACAGCATCTTTTCAATAAATTTTCTCCAAGAGGAAAAAACTATAAAATTAAACTCTAGCTCCTGTTATTGTGAATTGTTTGGGTGGTAATAGAATTTTTTTTTTTACTTCCCGCAGCGCTCAAAAAGCCTTGGGCTGGGAAGTGCTTTTCTGATGGTGAATAGGGGCCACTTCAACCAGTTGCAACTGAGGTCAACAGACAATCAGGGGAACTGCTCCTCCCAGCACTCTGACCCAGTTCATTATTTTGGGTCTCACTGTGTTGTCACTCTGGCGCTAAGGCCACCTGAGTATTGTTTAACCTTCGGTACTGCCCAGCCTGGATACCTCCCCCCTCTTGGTTGGAGCTCCGTATTGTGGATCTCAAAAGCCAGAGGTGGGATGAGGCTGCCTCAGGAAATCAGCTTGAACTGGTACAGGAATTGACTGCAAGACAGCACCAAGCACCAAGGCAAGGAACTTGTGAGAAGAATTCAGCAGTCTGTGGTTTTGTTTTTTTGCTGAAAACCAGCACTAGCCTTTTCCAATACTGGGCATACAAAGCAACTAGATTTTTAGGCTTTCCGTCAGAAAGCTTCTTTCTAAAAATGCGTACAAGAGTAAATAATAACAAATAAAGCACACAAAGTTATATTATGGTAAAACCTCTAGCAGGGCCTGTTAGTATTCACAGTGGAAGAAAACAGCATCACAGCTGCCACAAATTTAGCAAACTCATAAAGCAACTGGAAAAGGAAATGATTCAGAAACCACAGGTGCTAAGCACCAGGCTGCTGCGCCTTGCTGGCAGCCCTGGGACACGGGCACTTGTGAGACAGCAGGAATCCAAGGCCAGGTTAAAATTAGGGATCAACTCGGAACTGTGCTCAGCCCAGCTTTCCATGCTGATCTGCACCACAGGAGAAAACAGGTTTTTCCAGGCGAAGAGTGAACCCAGGGGAGTGAGAGCTACCCTCCTGATTGCTTTCATCATGCCAAAAAGAAAAGTAAAAGCAGGTCTAATATCGCCGGGGGGAGAGAGGAAATATACTTAGCTGAATTGGGGAGGGAGATTTTTTTATTATTATTTCCAATTTTGCCATGTTTTTCTTAACTGTCTTGCAAAGCACCCTTCTTTCTGCCTGTCCAATCTTTTACACCATCATTCGAGCCTACAGTGCTCTGTGGGAGGTAACATGTACATGGGAGTCTTCAAATAGTGGTGCTTATAATACTGAGTCTCTCCTAATTGGAAGTAGTTATTCCAAGAGTAAAGAAAATTAAAAAGCCAAGCCATAACTAACATTCTTATCTGAGCAACAAAATTCCTCATTTTTAAAGACTTTCATCCGCATGAAATACTGGCAGGATACATTCAGCGGTCTTTCATAAACCTCATTTTGCTTGGTCAACTCTTTCCAGTGAACTGGACAAACCGCATTTCGTGAATAATGAACAAAACTGCCCATCACTCCGCGACAAGGCAGAGCCGATTTCAAGCCGATTTAAAATCAGGACTTTTTTATTTATTTAAATCTCTTCACAAACAGAGCCATGGACGCCGGAGCCTCGCAGTGCCACCGGGGCTGCGCTCCGCTCCCGGACCCGCCAGGACCCTCTGCCCTCGGAGACGCTGCGCAGCCCCCGCGGTCCCCGCGGCCGGACCGCCTCCTCACAGCGCTGCTCGCATCCTCCCCGTAACGCGGGTTCGTCTGGGGCTTGTTTTCGGGGAAGATATCGCCAAGGGCTTTCCCCGAGCCGCCCGTCTCCACGGCGACTGTTTCCCTTCGCCACCGCCCCCTTGCCGGCCCCGCTCGGCCCCGGGCCGCCGCCCCGCGGGGCACCCCCGGGGCCGCCCGGCAGCGGAGCGGCCCTGCCCAGTAGGGATGTGGTGGGATGCATGGGGAGTGGGGCTGCCGTGACCGCTTCCCGGCGCCCCTCCGCGGGGGAGGAGACGGCGGCGATCCCAGATAAAGTTTGGCTCCCCCGGCGCTGCCCGGGGATGGGGGCGGCACCGCCGATGCCGCCGCGGGCAAAGCGGCGTCCCGGCAGCCGCGGGCCGGGTCGGTCTCTTCTCTTTCCCCCGCAGGGGCGCAGCGCCGAGCCCTGCGGGGCGGCTCCGTCCCTGCGCGGCCCCCGGGGCCCCCTCCCCGCAGCGATGCCCCGTCCCCGGGCGGGCAGCGCAGCGCCCCGGGAGGGGCAGCGGGGCGCGGCAGCGCTTACCTGGTGCACGGCCGGGCGTGGGGCGCGGGGTCACGGGCGGCGGCCGGGCGGGAGCGCGAACATCCCGCGGCGCCGTGCGGGGCTGAGCGCGGCGGGCAGGGCCGGGCCGGGCCGGGCGGGGCGGAGAGGCCGCCCGCCCGCAGTCGCGCTCCGCCCGCCGCCGCTCCGCCCCCGCCGCCGCGGGGCCACGTCTCCGGTCTGACGCACGCGGCGGTGCCGGGGGGCTCTGGCCGGGCCGGGCAGCCCCCGGGGGCGGGACGGTCGCACTTCGCCCGCGCCCGCTCCCCTGGGGGCGCCGCTAGCGCTGCCCGGGAGCCGCGGCCTCGGGGAGCGCCCGCGGCATCCCCGGGCGGAGGAGCGTTGGCACGGACAGGCTGGGCCGGGGGTGGTGCCGCGGGAAGCAGCGCCGGGCGCGGGGAGGGAGCCGCGAGTCGCCGTCCCCGCGCGCGCGGGCGGCTTCGCGCCGCGTCGGGACGGTGACAGCAGAAATTGTGATGGAAAGATCTCGACCTCAACACGCAGGGCCGTGGAACGACTATAAAGACACCAGGCTGTAAAGCGCCCGGGATTGCATTAACAATGGAAAAGTGTCTCAGAGAGTGACAATTGGAAACACAAACTTCTGGCCCAGCAATTCAAAAAGCACAGTCTGAAAACTGCTGCTGAAAGAAACCACATGTTTAAAGAGACTTTTGTCCAACATTTCCAGAAAGATTTACATCTCTGGCAGAACGAAGAGACAGGACAAATTCTGCTTCAGATGGAGGTACTTGCCCTCCAATAACTTGCCTCTAACCTTAGGGGTAGCATGTGTATCCCCTTAGGGACAGTACAAGTATGTAAACAAGGAAATACAAATACATAAGCCCACTGGGGAGGAGTTAATGAAAACAAACACAACATGAGGCATCACAGCTGTTTTGCTGCAAAAATATTAACTGGGTTGGGATGTGAACCGAAGGTCTGCCAGGGATAGCTGTGGGTAATTCTGACTTCATATGCTTTCTGACCCATTTGCTTCAGGGACTGCTGAGGGCAGACTCAGGTTCCTCATTTGGGAATCGTGCATGTGATTTATAACTGTGGGAGTTCAGCTCATCGTTTTCCTAAAGTGTTTGCTTAAGTGCTTTGCTGTGCAGAGCTGCTTTTCTCAGCTGAAGCCTCGAGGCTTTCTGAGGCACCTGAGGAAGTGAGGGTCTGAGTCTGACAGGAGCTGGAAGGGGCTGTCAGCATAGCTCCCTCACAGTCCTTCAGAGCTGCCAACCTAAAAGATTTCAGTAATATGGCACCATTATGTAATTTTAAGTGTTAGCCTCATGCTTTTTGGGATATGCCTAAAGAATAAACCAGGATAAATAAGCAAGGTTTCCACATGGATAAAAGCACTGAGTTTCTTTTTTTTTTTTTTTTGAGCTAAAGAAATAGTTATGGTGACTGCTGTGTTCATTTTATTGGTTTCTTTCCATTACTCTTAACTCCTGGCTGCAGCTTAAAGAATCCCTCCCTGTCCTGGATGGTTTCTTCTTTCAGTCATTTGGAGGCAGTCGTTCCTTTCACCCTTTCGTCATCGCTTAGCTCATTTAATCTTTTCTCATAAGTCGTTACCTAAGCATGGTGCTGCTTTTCCTTGAACTCCCTCTCAGTTTCTCGTTTATTTTATGGTGATACAGTGGCCAGTAATCCTGCTATTGTTAACGTTTCCTGTTGTGGACTTTTGGGTTATTTTTGTTCAGAGTTGCTGCAGGAGTTGGAGGACTGAGCTAAGCTTCCCCTGTGAAGAATAATTACAGGCAAGGTCACTGATACTGCAGTAGGAAATATGGTCCATGGATAATTATAGCTGGTGGGTTTGGGGATGGAGGCTTAGTGCAGTTCTGGTATGTGAGCTTCTGGTGGAAGAAGGCCCAAAAATACGTTTGATAGTAAACACCTTTGCTCTAGTGGAAAAATTCTGCTCTCTGCAGAAAACTGTAATTTATTTGTGAATTTCAGCATTATTTTCTTAAGAAGCATCTAAGCAGGTGAAATCTGAAGTAATTTTGGGATGTTTACTTTACTGAAATGGTAGACAACAGCAACTGGATTCAACCACTTGTTTGACTGCAAGTTTTTGACATCCTTTGATTTTGTTGTTGCCTCTTTTTCACTGACTCCAGAAGAATGTGGGATAGGTCACATGAGAATTGTCATTACTACAAACTTAAGATATCTGCTTTAGTGTCAATTGGCCTGTTTAGTCATTCATAACTTACAAATTCTACAAGTGTTATTGCTGCTACTGAGCGTTACCTTGCAGTACTTACACTACAACAGAACCAAGAGCAGGGTTTGATTTACACCTGAGTTAAAAGTATCATAGACCAGCCTCCAAACTGAGTTGGACACAGGAACAGATCACACTGCCAGTGCTTATGTTGCAGTTATCCTCTGTTCCTGTAGCCATGGGCTGAATCTCAAGTGTGACCCAGGTTCAAGATGCCTAATCCTGAAGTCCTTACTCAGCACCAACATAGCACCTGCCAGAATACAGCTCCCACCTGCTACTGACTCCTGCTCAGTTTTGTTTCTTTATTTTTTTTGTCTCTAATCCCTTCGTAATTTGAGGATGCACCCTGAAAAAACTCAAAACCATTCCATACTCTGAGGTCTGGGGTCCTAAGAGTGGCATTGAAGCTGGGTCTGAGGGGATGGTTTGCACAGAGCTTGGCAGACCACTTACCCTCAGCTTCAGGAGAGATCAGGGCAACAAACGCAGGGTTTGAGTGCCAGAGCTCTGTCTATACTTGGAAACACACCCACAGTGAAAATGCTTTTCATCAGTCATCTCTCCAACAACTGTTGAAAACAGCATAATCTGCTAACACAGAAAAGCTAAATTGCTTTCAGACGAGGCACCGAAAAACTGCTTCTGTGATTTGCTTCAGCTCAAATCCAAAATGAATGATTTGACAGCTCTAGTGCTTCTTATCTGCTTGAAGTTTCTGTCAGAATGTATCACTTTCCGTAGTTTGGTTTTCTCTAGCTTTACGTTTTAACCCCTCTCCCCTAGATTAGTTTTTGAAATATAAATTTTAATTGCACCAGATGTTTAAATAATAGCAGTACGCTGGAAATACAGACTTTTGAAATAAATTGCATGGATGCTATGGACTGACTCTGGGAAGGAGAAGCAAAGCTTCAGAGCAGGGTGAAGAATAGTCATTTCTTAAGCCTGCAGCATTTTCTAAATACTAAAAGTTGCTTTAATCAGAAGGAAAACACTGAAAGGTTGTTTAATCTCATGAGCTCTTTTCTTGTTCCTAATAAAGAGGAGCCACATTCTGGTATGATTACAATGAAAGCAGTGCAATTACATCAGGGGAGAATTTGGGCCAACTAGTTCTCTCTAGAGAAGATATTGACAGCTGTCCCCACATACTGATGAGAAAACAGAGAGCTAAAGACATAACAAAAGAAATAGGACTAGCTCCCATTTTTCTGACCTTTGGCTGAACTGGAGCTCCTGGATTTGAAGGATGCTTTACCTCTGTTACACTTCTGATCATCATCATCAGGTTTTCTTCAGTGACCTGTCTGAAAACATCTTCCTAACTGAGAAGCTGCGCAGCTGTGCTTGGTGTGGCTCTGGCAGCTCTGAGCCACTGAGCCGTGTGCTTCATGGGATACGGCATCTTATCTAATTTTAGATGTGATGCAATGAGAGGGGGTAGCTCATGTGAGGCAGGAGGGATGGAGCGCAGCAGCTCGAGCTCAGAGCAAATACTTTACAATTACTAAATGCTACTTTCAATACAACAGAGGCTTTTATTACTACCAATGCACAGTTATGGGTGTGATTGAATAAACAAGTGGTAGCAAGGACAAACAATTCTGGGCAGGATATTAGGACAGGAGTCAATCAGCAGGTTTGCTGTCCTCACATGGTAGCTGAGGTTGCCCCAGTCCTGCCTCCCAGCCTTCCCCCTCTGATGTTCTCTACTGAAATGCTGTGTAGCTGGTCTGACATACAAATAGGCTTTCTTCTACAGGGGCACCATCTCTTAGCCTCATTCAAGCACTCACAGAGAGATGGCTTAATTCAAGTGTTCGGTGTTCTATCACGCTTGGTTTTCTCAACAGCTCTCTGCTCCTCGCCAAGTTAGTCTGCCCACAACCAAATTCATGCATAGAATACAAAGAAGCTCTACTTTTAGGGAAGTCTATACTTGCCAGAACAGTGACCTATCCCGACCAGTATCCTGGCTCCAATGCTGTGCTGGACTGAGTCACTGATTACATGGCATGCTCCCCTGGCTGACGTCCTGCTAAGAGATAACAGACTGTCGCTGGTGGTCCCCTTTGCATCATGCTTTGGGCTTGGATGTTTCAAAGAGGATTCAAGTCTTTCACTGTCATTAGACCTCAGCTTGGAATGTTTTTCCCTAGGTCCCCCCCCCCATGAAATTCCACTGTTGAATTACCCACCTTTTTGTCCACTGTCTTTAAACAATTAGCTGCAGATCTTTTACTGCTAGAAAACCTGTGTCCATAAATCATATTCTAAAAAGCACAAGCAGCACATTCTTAATGGAAATACCCTTTTGCACAGCTAAATGATAAAGTAAGTGTTTGAGAAAGCGGTCCCTATGTTTTTTTGTGGTATTTTAGAACAGTCATCTCAAAATAAACAAAAAGAAATGTTTGTTAATCATCTGGAATTTTTAATTTCCTATTTTGCATGGGAACCTGAGTAATTAGACATATGGTATGCTTGTTAGCTGGGAGAGGGTCAGGATTAGAATAGATTCTCAAAATTAGAAAGCACTAAAATACAGCAGCAGTCTTGGCCGCCTAAACTTAAACAATGTTTTGTGCTAATTGCTGGAACAGATCAACACTGAAAAAAACCCACACACCTAAATGGTTCTCTGAAATGTGCTGCTTAGCAGGAGAGAGGAAGCCTCAGGGGGATGGGGATGAGCTAGTCCATAATGTACCTGCAAAGGGGATGATCTGATACAGACATAGCTGATAAGGAGCAAAATGTGAAGTATTGTTTGGTGGCTTCTCTATGAGCTCAGTAGCTTTAAGAGTTGTGGGACTCTCAACGCAGAAGAGTTAGTCAGATAAAAATAATAATATTTTTGGATTTTTAGTGCTAAGCCTCACTGAACTAGTCAGCAGTAAAAGCATGTCCAGGTGTAAGCTTTCCTGCCCGGTGTGCAGGCACAGCTCACAGGCCATGCTGCTGCCATCAGTGCAGGTGGGATGGCATGAACATCACACCATCATTCTAGTTTGGTACCGGTGGAGTCCTTTAGATCAGTGGGGTAATGGCAGGAGACAGCTCTCAGTATTTCCATGTGTCATTACACCAGGCCCACGCAGAGGGTGAATGGGTGCATGTTTTGCTGCTTATACGTGACGCAGATCCAGGCCAGCTCTGCTTCCGACAGCGGAAGTCGGCACACATCCTGCACTGTGCTCATTCGTCGCTTCGTGTGGAATGTATCTGACCCCACGGCAATTATGTCTGCTATGTTCAGACTTGCCCCCATTTCAGTACACACAGGTAAAAGAGTTTTTTTCCTCTGTTGTTTTTCAGTCATGTATTTGCACCTTGCACTTCACTAGGAAATCAATTTGAATCCAACTATTGGAAAAAACATCTCACCAAAAAAACCTTAGGGATAGTTTACAATTTCAGCTCTGGCTGGCTACTTCACACCTCTTCAGTGAGGGAACAGTCCAAAAGACCATGTATCTCACTGCAGTGTTAAGGAAGACTGCTGGGAACAGTCTTTTGTGATGAGGGGGCATAAATAACAGCGATCTGTGGCCTGCACTAATTGCCAGTCCAACTATTCAGGCATCGTACACATAACACACACCTGATATTTTCATTTTTACTTTCCCCTCTCCTAGGTTGTCACTGGTTGGCTCTCCACTGGGACTACATCAAATTCAGCTAGGTCAGTGATTCCACGTTTAAAGGTCTGTCTTCTAGAAATGCTTTTGTGTCCTCCAAGCTCTGGCTCTGAGCCATTCACACAGGTATAGGATGATAGTCCAAGTGCTCTAATCTTCCCTTCTCACAACTGTAGGAGTTTCTGGTGAATGTGATTTGCAGAGTTGTCCAAGCATTCCAGGCTGCATTGCCAGAACTTTCTATCAATATGAACAACTATCAGGCTAAAGTATTTAGAATTCAGGCTGTGTATATTTCCGTATACATACACATATGCTTACATACTAAAACATGCCTGCATGCAGCTGAGATTAGAGGTAGGATTGTTTATTATAGCAAAACCTAAGGGGATGAAACAAGCTGTTTGGTCTAGCTGTTGGTTGAACTGTATGTGGTACATTGACTCTTTGTTCAGCAAGAGGCTAAAGACTCTTGCTTACACTTGAGACATTTAAGACTCAAATGATGCAGCAGAAAACTTCCCCTTTAGACTGGCTAATAATAATTTAAGAGACAGAACTGTGCATTTTTATATGCCTAGCTTCATCTGCTGTATTGCATTTTTAGAGCATTGTATATGACAAACCTTCCAGGAATCCCAAACACAAATGGAAGTTCCACTGAATCACTTGAAGCAGCTGAAGAACACCATCAGTGAGGCCACACAACTGCATGGAATGCGATGAATTTCCAGGAATAGGATTGCTTCCTGGAGATTATTGTGTAAAATACAAGTATAAAGAAGGAACAAAGGTAATGCTGACAGTCTGGGCACCACTAGGCTATTTTAGTTTGTGAAAAGAAGAATGAAAAAAACAAGACATGCTGTAAGACCTTTGCTAGGCTAACAGGAAGCCTACATGTCAAGAGCAAATCCTGAAACAAAGCAGTGCAAAATTATCTTAGCATAAAATAAAATTCTCCGTGATTTTATCTTACGAAGCCAAATCCACTTTTAACTTGAATGCAGTGCTAATGGAGAGGTTAAGAGCTCCATGCCCATACTTCCATCTAGCAAGAATAAAGCAATGACTAGGTAAAAGGCAATAATTATATAGAAAGAGGTGAACTTTGCAGTTCTGAGGGGAAAGGAGAGCATTGTATTTGGGAGCTCAAAAGCAATAGGAAACCTGACCATTCATGTGCATTAAGAAATCAGTGCTGCTGACTAGAACCTACTCTGGAGCAGAGGTTAAGCAGAGCACTTTCAAAGGAAAGTACTATATAGCATGTATAAAAGTTTGACCTCTGCATGCAATGAAAGCATTCTGCTCTTTTCTTTCAGAGAGCCTCTGCTCCAACATGCTGGAGGAAGGCTTACTTAGAAATAAGTGGATTCTTGGAGATGCAAAATCTGGTATGGTTTCCATCATGGAAGTGTTTGCTTTTCAGCTTTATCAAGATTAGCTCAGGTCCTGGCTTTGGCTGTAAGTGAGTAAAGTCTGCACCTCCTAATAAGACATCAGGTCTCAAACTCAAGTGATATCATAGTTACTGTTCAGTGTCTGCATTCTTCCGATTTCAGGTGGTCTTTCCACCATATACAAAGATGCTTGAATGGAACACAAAAACCAGGTATAGCATTTCATGAAACAGGTTTTCAAATGCTTTCATATTTCTGTTACTTATTTACTTTTTAGTCCAGCAAAGAGAGAGAGGCAGAAATATGAAAAACCCACTTATGTGCATCCAAGAATAAGCAACTAGACATGGTCAGCTTATCAAAATTTAAAGAACAGTGATATAATACTATAGTTACTTTTCACATCTACTTATTGCAAAGAACAGCCTGTATCCATACAGCTGAACTCCCTTGCCACCAACAGGGCTGATCCAAACTGCCAGCTGGAAACAGTCACTGGCCTCTGTCACCCAGAGCACTGCAGGAAGGGTGCTGACCACCTCAGAGCTGTGCCATGGATCCACCACAACAGGCAGTATCCATAGAGAGCAGGCTCATGCCTGGGTCTCCACCCAAGGCCTGCTCAGTTTACCCGTGCAGACATTTTCTGCACAGCTGCAGAAATATTTGCACACACGCGGGGGAAGGAGGGAGGAGAGGGCAGCAGAGCCATCTCCCTCAGCAGCACCATCAGCTTGTGCCAGCTCACGCTATTCAGGGAATTTCAGCTTAGCCCTGACAACAGCGCTGGATACCAGATAGACAGAGCTCCTCCAGGCTTACACTGGGAAAGCAGGCAGCAATGTCAGGCTACAACAAGTGATACACCAGCTTTGAACAGAACACAAGAACAGAATTGTTTTGCCCTGCACCTATATTTTGCCTTCACAGCATCTCAGTGGTGTGGGCTTTACTCACTGCATCACAGTATGACTTCTCCACACAAGGCACTATGATGCAGAGATCCTGAGCTAGTCCAGATGAGCTGGGAGAGCTGCCTGGCACAGCCCACGGGCCTTAGCTTATAACCCAGAAGTAGTGAAGCTGCATTAGCAGAAAAGGAGACAGCAATGCATGGCAGCCCAGCCAGAACAGAGTGTAGTCTGCATTCCCTCTCCTGGCAAGTATCTTGACAGCAATTGAGAACTCCTACAGGGAGGAAAAAAAAAAAGAGATATTGTAAATTACTGTTTCAGTTTTCCTTCCAGTCTAACTAATAAAGCAGTACTACTGGCTCAAATTCTAGGAATTTGACAAGAACACTATGTCATTATGAAGAACCAGAAAGACAGGAAATGATGAGGAAGTTTCCAACAGAAGCAACAGCAACAATGAAAACCCTGACTAGTTAAAGCCTTGATAATTACACCCAGGGTCACCCAGGCAATCTTGTTTTGTGCCTTTGGATAGGTCCATCTTCCCTTCCTCTCTCCCATCTTCAATGTTCCTCTTAGACCTAGCAGATAAAGTTAAAAGCTGAAAGGAGATTTGGTGTATATATAGATGCACACTTGAAACTGACCCCTGCTCTCACTGAAAGTGTTGCTTTCTTCACCTCTTTCAAAGTTTATTAAATGTAGAGTGGATGAATTAGCCCAGAGGATATTGTATTCACAGTAACAAATATGGTTTCTGCATATTTCTTAGGATGAAGAATACTTACATCATATTCCCACAGGAAATTAGGCAAAGAATAAACATTAAAGTAATGATGTTATACGTCATTCTCCTAGTAAATACTGAATGTGCTGGTAGATTTCAAACAAATGTAACAAAAGAATAGAAATCTCAGATAAACAGAATTCCTTCCAGTTGCATGAAAAGAGGTAAATGGCTACCTAGGGGAAGAAGATAGTAATTGCAAGCGTTTCAGCCAAGAGAAAGCCTCAAAGATTAAGTTAAAACACCAGAAAATCTGTAAAAGGGAGGTTACTTTTAAATAGCCCAAGTATGAGGAAATCTTCAGGGACACTGATCTGTAGGCCAGGCTTCATTTCTTCAGCTGCTTATGAAATGTTGCAGTGTAGGCTTTTCTTCCCTGGTTTCAGTTTTCTCAGCTTCCAATTATGAAACAGTTTGTCAGAGACTTCAGATTGACTGCATGCTTGTCCAAGCTAAAACCAGTAAAAATTATCTCCAAGTAGGAATGTAAAGATAATACCTGTGTGTCTTGAAAATCCTAGGAACCCCCAAGTGTTATGATGCTGATGAAGCACATGTTGTACTGACAGGAGTCCCTGGCTACACACATTAGCTGGAAGACCTACAATGCTGACATATGGCAATGGCTCCAGAAAGGTTTTATTGTTCTTCCCTCTTGGCTTTGCCACTGTTTCCCCAAGGCACTCACCAAAAGCTGCCTCAGGCACAGAAAGGCAAAGGCCTTCAGATTTTTTATTTTCTTGTTCCGGGTACCTTTAAAAAGCACACACTGAGAAAGTACTAAGCCCTGTCTTTCATCTTCTGTCCTCTTAACCTTGGACAGTGGCAGGATCAGTAACATCCCATCATGAACATTCAAAGCGTTTGCAGTAATGGTCTCCTACAAGCAAGAGACTATCCTATAATTATGTGGTAGTTAGTGCTCCAGTAAAAGATGATGTTGACCTCTAGTGACTAGTCTGGGGATACCTGGTGGCATGATCACAGTGAAACGTTCCTGTAAACAGCTAGCCAAAAATGTCACTGAAGCTGGCACATGAGAAGTCCCCCTCCCCATGGGGGTATGCAGTTACACATCCCTTTCATGGAACAGAAACACCCAGCTGAAACAAAGACCCCAAAAGGCTAAATTATGCATGCAGAGAGATTTAAATAGAGGACACAGTGCACAGTGACTGCAACCTCAAGAGAGAAAATGCACCCAGAGTGAAAGGACTGGACAAAGCAGCTCATGGAGGTAGACATCATGGTATAATCCAGGAAAAAAAATCAGAGGATGAGGAGTCAGGTAGGGAAGGACCTGAGCTGGAAGCAATGAATTAAATAGATTTCTCAAAACACAGAAATGAAGCAAGAGGAGACAATTGTGATTCATTGCAAATAAGGAAAACAGCAAAGGAACACCCCAAGCAACCCACTGTCTATTTCTTTGCTGACATAACCCGATAGAATCAACATTTTGCCAGATTATTAGTAATGGAAAATATTGTTAGACACTTAAATGCTTGCCATCAGCAAGTTATGCATTTGATTTTTAAGTCTCATTCATTCTACATAATGAAAACATTTCTTCAATTATGTTTGAAGATCATGTAGAGTATGTTATGTTGCACGTTCATAGAATAAAACCAGAAGACAATACATGATGCCTTAGGAAGTTATTCAGAACTTATGCACAGATCCAAAATAACAAGTGTTTTATTTTCCTACTTATTTAAAAGAAATTAAGAAAAAACTCTTCTCAGCAGAGCCACTCAAGGCACCTGAAGAAAATAACAGATATTCAAGAAAAGGTTAAACAACAAAAATGACTTGAGGATTGGGAAGGAGAGTAAATTCCAGTCTAGTGACACAGCCCAAACGATGTAGTGACTATAGTGCCCCACACGGAGAGAGCAGCAAAAGGGAAATTAGGGGAGCAGAGCATGCTTCCAGGTAACTATTCTGACATGGACTGGAAGTGGGAAGAAAATGAACAGAATTTCTATTTCCTCCAGAACTAAGCAATGGGAGTTCTTTCTCAATAGAAAATGACTTTTCTCATTTCCTAACTTTTTCCATTTAATACAACTTCTGTAATGGTAACATCCATCTTAATAACCCAGCTTACTTGTCAGCTTGGACTGATTAGCACCAAAACTGGGCAGACACCCCAGCAGCAAAAAGTAAGCTAAAAATGCACATTTTGCATTCAAATACATAAATTAAAACAAGGAAATCACTTCGTGTTTTGCTATTCGGGTAGTGTATTTGCTTTGTACACAGCAAAGATAAACTGGTACTGCTCCCCCCATAAGCTTTCCATTCCTGCTTTCCAGGGCATTGCTCCATACTGCAGAGACTGGAACTCAAGGGTGTGTTTACAACCAAACTTCAAAGAGCTTAACTTATTTTTTGTATTTAATTAATTTAGACTTTTTTTTTTTTTTTTTTTAACTGTCTTTGCAAAGCAGATGTCCGTACCTGAAATCCTGTCACGGCACTCACCGAATCAGGCAATAGCGCCGTCAGGGGGAGATGGAGAGTACAGTTGCCTGAGGCGGTGTAAAGCACAAGTAGGAGAATGTGGTAGAAATGCCTTATGCAAGGTCTTGGAGCATTTAAAAGCTGAAATAAATTGGCATCCCAAGAGGAGATTAAAAAAATAAAACAAATGAAAAACAAAATACTGTGGAGCTTCACAAATGCTCGCTTAAGCTTAATAGCTGATTATTTCTGAAGACTTAGTTAGTAGCTTAATTTTTGAATCTTTAATTATCATGCACACATACCTTTTACATTTGTGTGACTGTTTGTAAATGACTGCAGTAATTCCTCAGCATATATTCTCTCTCTCTTACTTGGAGATGGTCTCAGGACACATTATCATTTTGGGAGGGAAAGGCAAAGACATGATTAGGCATATCCAAATGTGTCAGGTACCCAGCTGCACAGGCTGCATTTTCCATGCTTCAATGGCAATCTGATTCAATATCAGTATATTCACCTTATACTGAAAAAACTTCTGATTTTTTAGCATATTACTTTGCCTGAGAAAAAAAAAATCAGGTAAATGCTACTCCCTCCCCACTGACTTATGGATGTAACTGTCAAAAAAGCCATGGACTTAACTCCATGAAGGTGGCAAAAATACAGCTGCTAGCTAAATGAACACTAAGGATGCAAACAAATGTTCATAAGGGGAGAGACACAGACCTACAACCAAAGCTTTCCCTACCAAATAGTATTTTTTCCAGTACCCTTTGCCAGCTCAATTCTTTCAACATACAGCAAGGACAGCCTCTAGAATTACTGAGTTTGCCTCCAAATCAGTATGTTTTTTTTACTCCGTGTTCTACAGTTGGCTGTGGCTACTATTTAGGTCACATTTCTATCTATGAATGATCAAAAGTAGCACAGCCACTGAAATAAACAGCCCCATTGTGTCCCTCCCAGCTCTTACTGTCATGCCAGCACAAGCCTTAATTCTCCTACATACCAGGCTGTAATTTTATCATCAGCTGGACCCTAAGGGAGAGGCAGCAACCACAGTGATTTAGCATCTCCCTGACCTCAATACAGGAACAGAAGGAATGTTTACCTAGACACACAGGAAATAATTTTCAATGTATCTAGAAGCTTTAGGGGACTCCTTTGCCCTATGGAATTATTCCTACCATTAAAACTCACTTAAGGGTAGGCTGTTAATGAGAAAAGGCAGAGCTGAAATCCACTGGCATACAGTTAAAGAGAGAAAATTCTGAAAAATGTGGGATTTTGCAACTTAATGGAGCTCAAAGCCTTATTAACCATAGTACACTTCTGCAGCACAGCTTTGTTATTTCCCTTTAAAAAACCCTGCAACAAAACAGCAGCTTTTTTCAGAGGAAAAAAAAAAAGTTCCCAAAACTCAACTTGTATTCTCCTCCAGTTTTGTTTTGAGTCTGCAGGGTCATGGAGCAATATTCCAAGGGAAGCAAATGACTGAGATCTGAACTGATTAAGCCTGAAGTCTTAAAAGACAAGTTGTCATGCACTATTTGCTACTTCACTGCTGACTCAAGAACATTCAGCTCGCATGCATATTCCACTTCCCCATCTGCCCACTGCTTCAGCTTCTCTCTGACAGTTGAACATTTACAGCACAAACATCTTTGATATATTAAGAACTAAGTGCTGGGCAGCATAAAACATGCAGTGCTTTTCATCAAGGTATCAGAAGTACTACTCTACCGACTATTAACCTTTATCTGTGAGCTTAACTTATTAAAAGACTCAAATTTAACATAATAAATAATGTAACTATGCATGGTAACCTACTGCAATGTAGAATTTCAGTCTCTTTTGCTATGGAATATTAGGCTCTGTTTATACTCTTGATGGATCTGTATAAATCTATTGCAATGAAAATCAATCTGTCTTTATAAGCTGCTAGCATTATTAAATGCAGAAAAACAGGCAGCTATAGTGAAAAGGAAGACTCAATAAATTTAAAACTTTGTAACTAAAGTTTATCAGTTTCCTCTGAAGCAATGCAGGTAAGAATATGTTATCAGTTCAGACTATTTAGTGGATTTATTTCTCAAGCTAGCAAAACCACACATACTTGGCATAAAAACAGATTTAAATCAAATAAGATTCAGATGTACTTGCCTTTGACATTGTTGCTTGTGTCTAGCCATTTTTTAAACCAGAATACTTACCTTTTCACACATATAATTTATATCTATGGAAGAAAACAAATCTTTGTTTTACAAGATCCTTTTATCAAGACATCTTTAAGAATAAAAAGGGTTATTTGGAATGGTATGAACACCTTAACTGCCACTGGCTTTGGGTGGGAGCCAAGCACATTCACTAAGCAGTTACTCAGAAACTCAGCACCTTACAGAATCAGTCCCTGCACAGTCCTCAAGTTACTTCACCAGTTTTCTTTAATGAGACAGGCTGCTTTGAAGGAAAAATTAGCAGTATCTCTCATCAGCCAGATTAAGGAACTGATTCAGGAGTGAAAATGGCTTGCTCTGCAACAGTCGGACTAGCTCCTGCTCTAGCTCTTCTCCCCTCTGCAGTTTTTCATCTCCACAACAGGAGTGTCTCTATTGCTTTGACATAGCCACTTAACTTTGCCTACCTCATAAAAAGCAATGCCAGCTTTGGGTTGCCTTAATAACACTTGCTGAAATACAGTAGTTCAGCAACTGCTGCTGGAGAACCTGAGTCATCCCTAAGTAGCAGAAAACTCTCTATGGAGCACAGAAACTGCTATCACTGCTCCATAATAGAGCACTAAACTAGACAAAACATAGGCAGCCTGAGGAAAGCTGACATTGTTAGGGATTAATGAGCCCACTAGTCACCAGTTATCATGGGTTATGCATCATGGAACTCTGATTAGTTTCCCTTCTATTCCTAAATTTCCAGGCAACCATCACAGCCGCAGCAACTGAGCATATGTTTTCTGATAACAACAATTCAAGACATGCTATTTATGTGCTCTTGAAGAGATTTTTTTTTTAGATCTTTCTATCCTTACACTTCCTACTTATTTTTATTTTAGATAAATATATTTAGTATGGATCCTAAGCCTGTTTAATACCAGATCTGGATTCAATACCCACGTACGTGCATATATGTAGCTATATACATATATATTACAACTCGTGTAAAGAAGTCATGGCCATTTGGTTTAATAATGTACTACAATAAAAAAAAAAAACCACAAACCAAACCCAAGGATAATTACTTTGCAAGCAAATACAAAGTGACACCCTAAGCAGTCATAAGGGAGACTGATCTTTGTCCCGTTCTCCTACTGACTCGGGTACTTGTCAGACTGTAGCAAACTAATTCAGCTTGTTAAACCAGCAGAAAACTAGTACACTAAATAGTGTTTTGCCAGGCTTTTGCATTGAATCAGCTCAGCATAAGCTCCAGCGAAAGCCAAAACAATGGTTAGACCACAGGGCCAAGGCACAGGGGTCAGAGGATCGGGACCTCCCCTATGATGATGAACACCTTTAGCTTTAATGAACAACTTAACTCAAAAAACCCTAGCAGAAGTGTTTCATGCACAATTTTATGCAGTTTTGCTACTGAGCGAGGCCAATTTAAAATGATCCATCAATTCACTATTTACTTGCAGGTTAGCTATGTTTTCAATGAAGAGTAGTGAGCTATGTTCCTCCTTTTTCCCTTATATCGAGCCTGAACCCTGGCTCGAGAGATTTTCACGTTGCACTGCCAATGAGATTGCAGTGC
The DNA here is from genome assembly GCF_001604755.1 of Lepidothrix coronata. NCBI lineage: Eukaryota > Metazoa > Chordata > Aves > Passeriformes > Pipridae > Lepidothrix > Lepidothrix coronata. The sequence continues at coordinate 9,843,552 of NW_016690192.1, read as the reverse complement.
CTGGCTTTTCCATATACCTCCTGCTACGGTTTTCATCCTTTCACACTTTTCAAATACTAATCACGTTAGTTGCTTTGCAATGTCTTTTGACAAGAGTATTGGTTCTACAATACATAGGTATGCAAGTAAGAGGGAGGGGAAAAGAAAAGAAACTTTTATTCAGTGTTTTATAATGAAGATTTATAAACAGTAGTGGTAAATTTAGAATTAGCATTTCTATAACAGGAAAAAGCAACAGCAAGTAATAAATGTACCCGTTTAACAGCAGGCCCACAAGCACTACAGACTAATACCTGACTGTGTTAAGCACCATGCTGTCATAGCTGCCTACTAGCAAGTAATACTTCCCAATAGCCTTGCTGGGCTAAGTAGTAATAATGATCTTTTAGATCTCTCCTGTCACTTTGAGCAATTATTCCTTTCCCCTTACTCTGCAGGTAGACCCATTTTCATCCTCTATTTTTCACCCCTCCAGGTGTTAAATGCATATGGCTTGCATATCTGTACTACCTGAAAGCCTTTTAGCTAGCTTCTGCCAAGCAGAGAGCACACTTGTACAAAATAATAGCAAATTATATGTTATTAGAAGCTGGACAACAAGAGGATGGATATTCACATAAATGGGTAACATAAAGAAGCAACAAGAACAGATGCAATGGTTCATTTACTAAACACACTAGATGGAGTTAATGCCTGAACCCTTTCAGATGCCATTCCAGCCCCAGAATGGGTTGCTACTCTCCCCTCCTACGTGTCCTAGCAATGGAGCATTGGCATAAACTCTTCATGTACCATCAGGATGGAGACTTCTCCAAACACAGGAATTCCTAAGACATTGATGTATCCTGCAAGTATATAGGACTGTAGTATCGCTGCTTGCTTCTTCCTACATCACCTGTCAGCTCCATCATGGCAGCAAGTGAACTGCACAGTCTCCACATTCCCTCTGGGAAATGCATTACCATGCTTGCACATTTGAGGGACTTGCCTGCTCAACAAGGCCAAATGAAGCATGATAACTTGATCAATTCCTGATCTCCAGAAACACCTAAAGTCCTGCAAAATCCTTCCTAGAAACAATCCATATGATGATGTGCACTGCCTCCTGCTTTCAGGATTTGCTCCTATATACATTCATGATTTACTACAAGCAGCAATATTCATGGCAGTTTAGCCACACAATAGTTATATGTGCCAAGCTGGGAAGAGAATCATTGCTAACCCACTTCTCCCAGTACAATTCCAGGCTGCATTTGATACTTACCCAGCTCACAAAAATTAGAAAGAGAGACTTGGAAAAGGTTCTGTAACAACAATTAAGATGGAAGCTTAGTTCTAAGTAAACACAGGAACTTCTCTCCTAGTCCAGAATATGAAAGCTGTTTTGACATGGAGCATAATATTATTTCCCACTGCTGTTCACTATCTTCACACTTTCCTGTGGAAGACAGACCTGGTTGCACATAGGTACAGATAGCTGGCAGCAGACTTCTGAGCTTTGCATTAAATGCAATGTCTCATATGTAAAATAAAGAACAGTTCATAGAATTGTAATGCAAAAAAAAATTTAATTTTTAACAAAATGTTCATGATACGGAAGGTCACAATACAAAGTTCATAAACACAATACAACACAAACAAGTTGAAAAGCCTTTTTTGATTGGAAGTGATTTTTAATACAAAGACTAGATGCCAACAATACTTATTGTACAAAGTTTGACAGTGGATTTATATATTGATTCCCTGAAAATCCCCTCATTTTGAAGACATTTTGAATATTAAGGTAATGCCTGAAGTGGATTCAAGAAATTCAGTTACATTTGTCTCCACCCTCAATTCTAAGCACTTGGATTGGGTTTCGCGGTACAAAATGGATAGTAAAGGCACACTGTGGTTTGAAAGCAAGGCTAGAGATTATAGCCTTTACACTTCCTGGGTTTTGTCTGGGTGTTTTATAAACACTCAAACATGCAGCGAAAATAATGTAACCCTCTTGAGGGGCTACAGAGTGAACCAGTATTTAAGTCTGCAAAAAATGTGACCCATTTAACCTATATAGCAGTGTCACTATTCTTATGCATTTCTGAGTGTTTCCTCAAATCCTTTGAGGTTACACATTTTAGAAACAAAGTACCTTTCTCCAAGTTATTTCTGTTATTTCACTCCTGACAGAACGAGTGTAAAATGCATGTTTAAGATTATTATTCGCCTTCATTAGTTTGGTTGATTATGGAAAAGGACAGATGCACTGCTAAAAAGTTGAAGCTATTGGCCAAGTCAGGTACTTACTTGTTTTACATTTTCAACACAGATTTCCTATCTAGAAAAAAAGCTTTAAAGAAAATGCTTGCTTAATCTTTTAAAAATTATTAGACTGCAAGTCTTGTGTGTCAAATTCTGGCATAAAGTGTTCTTTAATGTTAAGTTATAAAGTCCAGACAGGCCTATTGCAATTATTAACACAAGTCTTGCCACAGGGCTGTAAATCAATGCACTCTGGCTTAATCATATCTACCACAACTAGCTCTGTTGGTGAACCATGTAAATTCCTATGGGACTATTATACAACTCAAAATTAGTTAACAGAGTTTGGAGGAGTTATAAACAGACACTATGAAAGATTGTTCCAGCAGCACTGGTCTCTACATAAACACAACAAACCAGTTTACACCAAACATTTCTAAAACTACATAGAAAATAATAGTTTTACCGCATTTTGGTTCCCTGAGAAGAAAAGTGGTCTAACTACAAAGGTCTTTGGAATGCCATCAGTATAGTGATTAAACATGCACCTCTTGCACTGCTATTGCAGAGATATCGCCTACTTCCACGTTGATCAGACTTGTTTGGGGATTTTCATTTGAAATAAACCTTACACTCCACAAAACTGGCAGTGGAATGGGAGCAAGAGATGACTAAAAATAGTCTAGTACTAAAACTAGTTTTATCTGTGATGATTTGTTATTACAAACTGGAATGGATAGTTAGCACACTCATGAACACAAAGTCATTAAGAGCATAGATTGCATCATCTGTTTAACTCATAATTGAGATTTTGTATTATTTTAAAGTTTTTAAAAAACAAAGTTTTCAAACATGTTTTTGGAAAGCATGCTATTTTTTTCCCCAAGGGCATAACTTATGTTTATAGTGAACATGATAAACATAATGAGAATTAAGACTTCAAATACAATAAAACAGCGCACAGCAGAAGAATGAAGTCAGGAACCATTTTATTTCCATCCAGTTGTGCACGTATTAAGGATGGCATAAGAGTTTATCCCACCACTGTAATTTATGAAATTATTACATCCCTAGGAGAGGCACAGCTTACAATGCTTCCTGTCTTTTCCTCCCAAGTGCTTATAAGCTGTGTGCTTATTTAGTTTGTTTTAACTGTGCCTTTCTGTCCCTATCTAATACAAACCTCCTTTATCCTCTCCCCACTAACAGGGTGTGGAGAAGCGGCACTGAGGCAGTCAGTAATGAAAAGTTATAAAAATATTAATCAGCAACATACACTACACTAACACCTGGGATGCTCACAACATACAGAAGACAACTTTGCAGCTATATTGCATTCTTTTCACCACCATTGTCTCTGAAAATCAGTAATGTGAGACTGGTTGTCTGGTACATCAGTACAACAGTTATTTCAGATTCTTCTGATTCCTCCCAATTTCTAGGCAACAATTTATTTTATATTTACTATTTTTAAGACAAAATGCTGAAACTGGTTCTAGGTATTTAATAGCAAGATTCAAATAGCATCTTCCACAATTATCAGATTAATACTTAGTACTTGTCAAAAGCTTTAAAAATTATATTGCAAAATTACTTTCAGTATACCTCATGCAATTAAACTGCTCAAATAGTTTAAACTCTTAATTTAATACATTCTGAGTTAGTGAAGAGTTCATATTTAGAAACTAATTCCAGACAGTCCTTAGACTTCATATGGCAGGAGATGAAACTGTTTAAAATCATCACTATCAACAGAAAAAAATCTCATAGGAAAAAAGTATGTACACTCTCACGATAGCCAGGCAATCAACTCTTCCATTTTAATAGTATCTTAAGCATTTAACTGAATTATTCCAATCAGTAGAACCTAACCAACAATTTATGTTTCAAATTTTCAAACCTGTAAAAGCCTGCATTTTTTGTTTGAATCTAAATCATTTTTTCTTTTCCAATACAATCAATTCAGTTCAATGCATTTAAGACTGATTTGTAAATCGTTCTCTCTCCTTTGTTTCTCTCTACCAATACAGATCCTTAGAGAGATATTAAGCAAAAAACTTGTAGAATGCAATGATGCAGTTTCATTTTAAACTTAGGACTTATCTGAGCATGTCTGCAAACGCTCTCTTACACGAGGTGGAAGTGTTTTTAACAACCTTTCTTCTACGATTAGACTATTTCGCTTTAAGAACTGACATTCTTCCAGTTCAGCAGGAAGTGATTCAAGATAGTTTCCAATGAGCTCTAATTGAACAAGATTCGGCAGCTGACCCACAAAAGGGGACAAATTCATCAAACTGTTATTTCCCAGAAGAAGAAATTGCAGCTTTTTGCATTGAAATAATCCATCAGGCAGCATTTCAATCTAGAAAAAGGAAAGAGAAGAACAAAAATAAAGTACATTAGAAGTTGTTAGCCTACGTGCAGCTGCATTTTTTGTACATTTACCATTTTTATTTTTAGGGTAAAAAATTCTCTTAGTTTATGAAAGGATAAGAAAAAAGGAAGACTGTAATGCTTTTATCATTATGTGATCAAGCGCTTGAGAGCACTACAATGGTTTTATTGTACCTGTTCTGGTAACAAAGCTACTGGCAGAAGTCAAGACAAGCATGGAAGGGGAAGCACATACCTGCGTGCATGCACACAAGTGCATGCAAAGGAGTGCATGCAAAGGAGTGCAGGTGGCAGAGGAGATAAAAAGGCTACTGTCTCCTAAGGATCATTTAATGAAGGACAAACACAGACTGTGGAGAGACAGCAGCAGCTCCTGTGTCATGAAACTTGTACAAGCAGTTATCTGTGCAGTGCAGGAGTCTTGCTCCACACTACTGACATATAACTTCCAAACCCAACCTCACCAGCAAAACAATTATAAACCTCAAAAGAAGTCTGAAGTCACGAGCCTGAGCACCACACTAATGAGCCAGACAGTTTAGCACTGCTGATAAGGTTACCAACCATAATTATTTCCCTCTTCCCAATGGGACAGCTGAGCTGCTCATCAATTAGCTGTTGATTTACTACATTTTTCGGTTTCACGTTTACCATTGTTCACTTCCATTAAAATACTACATAGGACAGACAGCTGCAGGGAAAGGGAAGATATGTTTCTGCAGCCACGCTAACCTATACTATCTCTGGATCAAAGCCCTTACAGACCAGGGTAGTACTTATTCAATATGATGTGAGCTTTGCTGATACCAAAGTTTTAGTAATTAAACAAGCACCACCCCTATTTTTCAGCTTTATTTTAATCATGAATAACCACAAAATCATTTTGAGCCAGAGGCTGTTCCAGAAGAAATACTAGGTTAATTCAAAGTTCTACTTACGTGGTTCTTTGTCAAAGCCAAGTACTGCAGATTGGTCAGAAAACCGATTTCTTCAGGGATGGAGGTTAGCTTATTATAGCTAAGATCCAAATAGTGTAATTTTTTACAAAGAAATAGCTGCAATGGAACACTTTTAATATTATTATAATTTAGATACAATTGTTCCAGGTTCGATAATGCACCAATCTGCACTGGGACATATGAAATACTGTTGTGCCACAATTTTAAGCAAGAAAGGTTCTTAAGATGTTGAAAACTAATTATTTCTTCCACTGTTCTGAGATTATTTTCTTTTAAGTCAATTTCATGCAAATTGTTTAGTGTAAAAATGGAATGGGGAATGCGCTCTAAATCACAGCAGATTAATTCCAAGGTTCTCAGGTTTACCAGCTTCTTCAGATTATTTAGCACTATCAGTTTATTTCCCTCGTTGTTGATACACAAGTGTTGTAAAGAAGGCAGAAGATCTGTAACCACTTGAGGTATACGGGAAAGGTTGTTTTTCAAGTGAATTGATCTCAGATTTTTTAGCCCCTGAAAGCCTTCGTTGTATATGGAGTTGTGATGATCTAGCATGAAATATCCTGTTAAGCACAATTCTTGTAGGTTTTTTAGATGAAAGACCCAAAATGGAATTCTTCCCATCTCGCTAGATTTCAAGCGCAGTGTTTTCAGATTTTCCTCTAAAAAGCTGACTGCTGGATAATCCATCGTTAGTGATGAATGATAAACATTGAGTTCTTTGAGATTGACAAGCTGAGTCACAGCTGAAGGAAGTTTGGCTTCAGGAATAAGTTCCAGGCTTAGGACTTCTATTTCTGTCAGTTCAAAGACACTGTCTGGAAGACCATTTAACATGAAAAGGTGAAGTTCAGTCTTGTCTTGGGAATTTCTTACTAGTTTATTTTTCAGTTTTTCCACTGACCATTCATTGTTAAGATTTATCTGTTTGAGTTCATTTTCACTCAAATCAGACAGGAATATTGAGAATCGTTGGGAATAAAGAGGATCATACTGATCTGCCAAGTGGAGAATAAATGCAAAGTCATTCTTTACATCAGGTATATCAGTGTAATTACTTTTCTCTCTCAGCTTCTCAAAAGAATATTGCTTAAGTGAACTTCTTAACATCCACCACAAACTGTAAGTACAAGTTAATCCATAGAAGATCACTAAAACAACATAAAATGAAGCCAAAACTTTAAAAATTTCTGCTAGCGAATAAACACACTGGTACCTTTTGTAGCCTGTAAAGGCTTGAACATTAACTACACAATCAATTTCAAGTGTAATAAATGATAAATAGTAGGGGACATAAATTATTATTATGACAACTACAAAGACTTTCACTATAATCTGTTTCATATACACTGTATATACGACATCCTTTTCTTCGGCATGGAGTCTGAATTTCTTCACTTTTTCAAATATAGCTTTAGCTTGTTCCCCTTCTTTTTTGTCAAGAACACTTGAATTTTCTCTTCCTGTTGTTTCCAAACCAGGTTGTGAATATGGCAGGGACTGTCTGCTGGCCCCTATGTCTCCTGAACACGCAGGTGATGAAATCACTGTTTTTGATTTGGCTGTTGGCAACTTCCTCGCAGACTGCTCAGCAACTGTTTCTGAGAGGGCACGTGTTGTCCATGGAGAATCAAAACACTTCTGAAGAACGGCTACAAAGTGCTCAAGCCTGGAACTTGTACTAGGATAGTAAAGCCAGAAATTACTGCAAGCTGCAAAAATAAAGGTATGCAAAAGCACTAGGTATGGGAAAAATTTGGCAAACCAGTGAAGCTCTCTCTCATAACATACTGCATCGATATAGGAATACTGCTGCCGATGGAGATAGTTCTGGATTTTAAGCGGGATGATTATAGGTGCTGGAGAGCCAGCCGACATGTTAAGGTTGGCTTTAACTGAATCCCAAGGCACAGCACAATGATTGTCAAATTCTAGCTTGCAAGGAAGACAACATAATACTCTGGTTTGAGTAAGCTGGAGGGCCCCAGCGAGCACAGCAAGTAGCAGCATTATCATGGTGAGGTAATACCAGAAGACATCCCACCATGGTTTTAGTATTTGGTAGGATGACTGGGCATCTGCTAAACATTTGAGGTCTGTTAGCGTGATCATGACTTTCACCTGTGAGAGAACAGCAGCTGGTAGAGGGGAAAAAAAAAAAAGAAAGGACATTGTCAGAGAATTGTGAAAAACAATTTATCTCACCGTTAAACACTTATTACTGTTTTCAGAGTTTTAAATATGTGTAACATTTGGCCTAGCCTCCAGAGCATAGCAAAAGGATCCAAGAACTCCTGGCACCTGACCCTAACCATCATCTTTTGGATTTATTTTAAGGAAAGGTACTTGGAATACAAAAACTTAAAACAGTGAAACTAGCATCAGAGATTAGGAGAAAATATATTTGGGCACTGTTCAAGTAGAAGCAACAAGCAGGTATAAGTTAAAGAAGTGGTTGATATATTACTTGCAGTCCTTCACCACCATCCTAAACTTAAATAACAGAAGTGATTTCTTATTTACAAAGAATTCCAAAATCAGAGTGATACATTAACATGATGTCTCTTGTAATCTAGAATTTTCTACCAGATTAAATAATTCTAACCAATTTAAAAAATACATAAAAAACTCTCCAAAAAATATTTTGCATTACATATTCTTATATATAATTCCCCATCTTCTCCCATCAAGACAATCAAGCACATTGACAGAATGAAAATTAAGCTAGCAAAGTTTATTATTGTTCAATACTGTAATTTATATATAAAAATGTCACATTTAACCCCCAGAAGAATAGGTTTGATTCATACTTACTTTTCTAATTAAAGAGAATAAATTACACAGCACTGTTCAGTCAGGAGGTCTACACCTTTTAAAATTCCTTGGACATGCCATCTTTACATTTGTCTTCATTCTGGATGGAGAAAACATTTAATATACTTATTTTTAGTGGTTTAAACTAAATAAAGAGCAAACATTTCAGCTTTCATTAGAACTGCTGCCTCATTGTGGATCCATTAAGCTCTGCATTGCTACAGCTACATAAAATGGAACAGTACATATTCATATGTGGTCATGCAGAATGTGAAGTCGAAGTTTTGCAGCCACATCAACACAAACCACCCCCCCCCAAGGAAACTGCCTACAGTTAGGCCCTATTTTAACTGGGAAGTAATGGTTTTGGTTTTTTTTTTTTTTTTCCAAATAACTATGAACTTGTTACCTGGGAGACCAACCCCCACCTCACTACAACCTCCTTTCAGAGAGTTGTAGAGAGTGATAAGGTCTCCCCGAGCCCCCTCTTCTCCAGGCTGAACCCCCCAGCTCCCTCAGCTGCTCCTCCTAAGACTTGTGCTCCAGACCCTTCCCCAGCTCTGCTGCCCTTCTCTGGACACGCTCCAGCACCTCAATGTCTTCCTTGTTGTGAGGGGCCCAGAACTGGACACAGGATTTGCAGCCTCATGAGTGCCGAGCACAGGGGGACAATCACTGCCTGGTCCTGCTGGCCACACTATTCCTGATACAGCCCAGGATGCCATTGGCCTTCCTGGCTACCTGGGCACACTGACAGCTCATGTTCATAATATATTAGTACTGTATATTTCAAGTCCAAACAGAGGTGATAAATTGTTGTAAAAAGTCAAACAATAGCTGTACTAAGGTAGAACCTTATTCTTACTCCACATTCACATTTGAAAGGGGAAGGATGACTGAAAATAACTCTTCTTGCATTGACAAAGCTGCTTGTAATAGAATGTAAAAACTTACCAGGCCCACTCAAGGGAAAGCAGCTGAAGGAGGACTGGATGGTTCCAATACACTCCTGGAGAGAAAATAAACTGTCATCAAATCATGAAATATTTAGACTCCAACAATGAAAAACATTTGAAAAGTCAAAATCATCACTGAACTGGCTTTAAAAAGTGTGAGAGATCTAATTAGCATGAGGATGGGAACTATTCTTTTCCTGACAATCATGTAAACCTCATCAGGGACTTGGGCAGATACTAATGTTTCAAGAAGGTGTTTTATATAACTAAATGCTTATTGGAGCATTCTTAGGAAGTAGGGCATACCTATTCAGTATAAAGGATAGAATTCAGAGTACAATAAAACTCTTGGATAAAGTATTTTCCCTAAAAAGTTACAGAAAAGAAAACAGAAAACAAAACTTAAGCCAATTCTGTGAAAACCATACTGGTATACCTGAAAATACACATCACCCAGTACCCCTTCAAGCAATGCCATATTACTAAAAAAAAAAGTTTACTTTTTGTAGAGATTGAAAACTCAAAGTGAGACTGACCTGTGCAACTTTGTGAGGTCTGTTTCTATGAAATGCTTTCTTTGTCACTTCTATACCTTGCACTGGAAAGCTGTTAGTGCCTATGACAGATCCCAGAAAAAAAGACTACATTCTCGCTGTGGTTTTACAAGACTTTCTAGCAAAAAGTAAGTGTCACAACACTAAGTATTTAAATACTTGAACTCTGGACTAGTGAATGGCTACTTTTTGAAGCCTTCCAATGAAGAATGTGTATCCATTGCAATTCTACATATATGAAATAAAGCTTCCCATTGGAGGCGTACACAGTACATACAAGTGTAATGTAAACATGTAAATTATTAATGATAATTTCGCTAAAGATGTTTTTCTTTCAAATCCTGTCTGTATGCCAAGAGTGACTAATCAAATGGAATAATGCTGAACTGTAATGGGTTTGATAAACCTCATCTCCAGCAGCTTTCAACTCATATCAAAGCCATAAGAGCTTTTCAAAATGGCCTAATTCAATTGGCAATCTTTCTTAGAAGATGAGAGAGTGAAGTTTAGCCCCAGGCAAAATAATGACTTTAGGAGAGTTACTCCAGACCAGTGCAGAGATACAGGCCAGAAAAATAAAGTAATAAAGATCACTAATATCTAGGCAATTTTTAGTTACTTCAAGACTTATTAAATCTGATCAATAGAAACATACCCAGAATGTGAATAAAAGGCTGTTATTTTGAAAAACACTATCTATAATCATCAAACACCCACCACCACCCCCAGCTGCCAAAAGGTTACTTAACATTGCATTTCTGTCATTTGGTCATTGCTTACGTAATTTTAGGCACATTTAGTTAGGGATGGCTCTGCAGCAAGGTATCTGCCTTGCTTGTCCTCCCCAAAGGGTATTCAACTGGTGTTTCTGACACACTAATTTAATCAAAATAGATTTATACAACTAAAACATACCCTGAGAGGTATTCCTGTGGCTCCTCTATCTTGCTTTCCCCCCACTCCCTCAAAGAAACACAGCCACCAAGTTGTCAGTCAATCTCTTAAGACTCAAGTAGTTGCTTCTCAGCTTTGATAAGGAGATGCTGACATTTTTAGCAAACATGTTTGTTCTATCAATTTTCTATCAAAAGTGATTCCTGAACTACAGTACCAACTTAGCTTCTAGCTAGTTTCCAAAGTTTTGGATGGAAAATTAAGTTCAATAATAAACTAAACACACAATCAGTTTTGCTTCACAGGCAGCTTTGAGACTCCCCTATGGGATGCTTAGTTCCTGCTTATGGTTTCACATGCACAACCTGAGCCTCCACTCGCAAGTAAGCCCTCATGAAAATTCCCAAAGGGAAAAAAACCAAACTCTACCCATACACACACTCATTACCCAACACAGATCTTTCCTGGCAAAACCTTCCGCTTCTATTGGTGTGCTACTGTTTCCTTTCTCAGGCATTCTCTGAAAACAAACAGCCAGGTGCTGCAAGAGTTCTGGTGCAAGTCTGAACTTCATAAAGAATGATACTGTCACACTTGCTTTCAGCAGAAGCAATCAGCTAACTGCCTCTCCCTTTTTTAAGCAGTAGACTGCTGAATTCAAACACTGCATTTGATACATGGTTTTTCAGAATCTGTACTTTGGTCACCTGTGTGCACAGGCAGATTCAGTTGTAGGACCTTTTCGATGGGGATTGTGGTTTTGAATCCGTGTTCCACTGAATGCGGAACATACAAACAAGATTAGAGAAAGCTGCTTTCCAGTTCCTTCTGAAGAAGGTCACAGGTGATAATTAAACATGTATAAGTGATTATCCTTTTGTATTTAAAATAAGCCCAAAGACATTCCAGCATTCTATATTAACCAGCATATTCCTCAAGCACCAGATGTTCACAAAGGCACTAACACTATTACAAGTTTGCCATATCAACCTCTCAAATAATCAAGACCTAAACTCCTTCCATACACTCAGAGACTGTAATTACAACTACAGACAATCTCAACCATCTGTACCTGGACTAACTAGAGGTCTTGCCTTAAACACTCCCACTCTCAAGACAGGAACATAAGATGTAGAACAGTAATAGCAAAGCTTTATGCTGTTTAAGAAGCAGTCCTTGCTCTCTGGAGAAGGCTTACATAAGACTATATAGCCAAATAATTCCTGGGGAAAAAATTGTAAACATAGTTTAAAATTTATTAAGTTAGGCTACACTTACATTTTTACTTTACCAGGCTTACTCTTCTCTGCTACTGCTTCAGAGCTAACTGCACAGCACATACGCTGATAAAAAATCTGGCAAAAATCAAGCAACTACTACCCATCCCTACCACTACCATGCCTTCATCAAGCTGAGAAAAATAGGAGTCCAACATGGCAAGTATGTTTCATTTTCCTCAACTACCTAAAGGTTTGAACATTCCCAGGTTCAATACAAAAGGCCTCAGGCAAACAAAGCACAGCTTAAAGGCAGCTTCACCTGAACTCAGAGTACATATCTTTATTTTATTACTTCCTTTCTCTCTCTGGTACACTTAATGCAAGAAAAAAATACTTTATTCTGCAGTATAATCTAAGTTGAAAATATGCTTTACTCCAATCTGATTTGCTTTAAAAGCATAAGATTTACTCTTCATATCTCACTGCACAAGATTAGATACATTACATTATGCATTTCCATCCTATGCCTGCAGCACTCCAGAAGAGACCATTGTCTTTCTTGAGCCATATTAAGTTCTCACTAAATATCATCGATAGCCAAGTATTGAGCCTTTTCTCTATTCAAGGAAACCCAGTAAAGAGGTGAACTTTGGTTGTAAAATATGTCACTGGTCAAACACTCACAGGGGAGATGGATCATCTTCAAACATTCCAGCTGCCTAGGTAGTTAAAATTACACACCTGTAGGCCACATGATAATGAATCGTATCAGTTAGGTCAGCCCAAGTGTATGAAGTTACTTGAGTTTAACTCTGAATAGCAGATGGGAGGGAAAAAAACAAATCAACTACTTTGAAGATTTAACTCTGTAATGAAGTTGCATTATAAGATACATATTCAAAAGTTAAATGTGCTTTTACTAGTCTATCCTGTAGGCAATTTTAAATAAAAATTCATATATAAATACTTTGACTAGTAAAAGCACTTTCTCCAGGCCTCTCCTCAAGTTAAGTCCAAAGAGCTAAGGACTGTGTTGTAGCCAAAATAGGTCACAACCTATGCTCCTAGAAAGACCTGTACTAGCGAGAAAGAGATTGTTTAAACCGAAGTTTACAACCAAATAGACGGTAGGTGAGAAAAACAGTTTATACAAAAAACTCTGAAAACCAAAATGTAGAAAAACTGACAAGCAGGTACAAACCTAAGTTTCTGAACAAGTATGTTTCCCAATTAAAGAGGTAAGCCATCCAATGGTAAAAAAACTACAGTAAAATGAAAGGTAGACTAGCTTTGTTTTGCATGTAATTGCATCCATGTGACTGATCGCTTTTAGAGCAAGCTGTCTACTTGCCCAGAATGTATCACTCCATTTATAGCCAAGGTGCTTTCTCAGATCCCCAAACAAGCAGAACCCAGACTTTGAATCAAATCTGAACATTTCCAGTAAGCGACAGTTAATACTGAGACACTAAAGCTGTACAGTTTTCTAACTCAAACATGCATTAAAAAAAAAAAGGTTTTAACTTAAGAGACCTCTTAGCATCTAAAATACTGACTACAATAAACAACACAAGCATCTGTTTAGAAGAGAGTGCTTTGTATTGGTCATACAATAGAGACGTATCTAGTTTCATCCTAATATTTGACAAGTAATTTAACTTATTTGTGTTCTCCCTGGAAACTCTAGCACTCTTTTTATTTGCTCCATTAATTTATATTTCTTCACGCAGTTGTACATTTCACATATTCCACTTTAAAAAGGAAATTATAGGAAGACTGCCAAAACTCCACATTGGTATTGCCCGCTAAAAAAGAGTTCTATCATGAGTCTCCTTGGCAATTCCTAAAGAAACATAGCAAACCTCATTAACAATTTTGGTTATTGGAAAGAATTCCATAAGGTTTTAAAAATAAAAAAGTACAACAAATTGTAGTGGTTCTGACTGGAAGACCATGGCATGCTGAGGTGTTAGTGATCCACTCCGGGCAGTTAACAGGTTCAAACCTATGCCATGCAGATCTTTTGTCCACAGGATTAATTTGGCCAGATCATAAGAAGTCCGCAGGTAAGCTCCCACTTGGTACCTGGGATTACTGCAAGAAGTTCTCTTGTGAATGTCTTTCCTCGTTAACAGTAGAAATGATGCACAGAGTTGTTTTCTTGTAAGAAAATTCTACAATAGGTTGACTGATCAAACTGAGGTAACCCTGTCCACAGGCAGAGTCTGCACAATGTGCTCCACAAGGATTAAAGGCTCAGTCGATGATACACAGTCTGTGTTCCCAGTATAAACAGATGTAAGATTATTTATACTATTCTCCTTCTTTATAGTGTCAAACCCAATAAAAAACATTTCTAATTATACTGTACAGTGTCTGAGTGTCTTTCTTACTGAGATTATCATGGACCAGCACCTTTCAGTGCAAAACAAACCATATAGATTTTTTTCCAGAACATCAGTTCTGAACTTCTCATGAAGTAATAACAGGAGTCCAAAAACCTGAAACAAAGAACAAGTCCCAAATATCCATTATGTGACACCACACAGTCTGATCACATCTCACTCATTTTCAACACAAAGAAGTTAGTATGCAAAGTAAAGCACTATCTTCTCTGTCAGCCCCCATTCCCCCTTTTTTGGTCCCCTAACACTTTCAAGTAAACAAAACCTTCAGTATTAAATAAGACGTAGGAGAGGGGCATGTATTCCTACTGCTCTAAAGTATCTATACACTGTGCAACCTGCTCTAGGTGAAGCTCCTTTAGCAGGGCTCAGAGCAGGTGATGTTCAGAGGTCCCTTCAACCCCGACCATTCTGTGATTCTAAGAGCCTAAAGAATTGTATTTTTAAGATTGGCATTAGACAGTCCATAAGGAAGTACACACATTAATGCAACAGAAAGTCAGTGTATGTTAAGTCTCAAAAAAAGGGATACAAGCAGAACCAGCACCCAAGCAGTACAAGAGAATTTTTGTACAAATAATGTTGAAGCCAAGCACATTCAAAGCATTTATCAGTTATCTCCTTGTATGCAAGCCTACCTTTTTTTTAATGAAATGCTAATGGATTTGTGATCTAATGTACTTAATTCACAGCAATGTACTTAATTCATCAACATCTTTCCAGACAGGTTCATGGTATGACAGATCCAACAAAAATATAAACAAGAACTTCATACATATTTAAAGAAACAAAGAAATCCAGTTAAAAATTCATGGCTTTTTTTTCTTCCTTTCAAATAATCTGGTGCTCAACTTGTAAAAATTAAACAGAGCTAGCCAGACCAAGTAGGTGCATTTCATTGATAAATGAAATGGTTTTCTAAACAAGTGGAGTGTAAGAGATTAAATCTAGGTTACAGAAAAAAAAAAACCAACACGACCTTCCAGAGTGACTCCATACTATGTCAGCTAAAACAAAGCTGGTAATTCCACAAAAGTTACAAGCAGTTCACAGAAAAGGAGACAGGTCACAGGCCATACTAAACAAAGGAAAGAAAAGAAGAGGTATCTGGTTGCTTTATCCAATTAATAAATACATAATGCAGAGTAATATGAATAGGAAGACACTTAAGAGGTTGAGGTGATTATGCAGCCAGCTTGCACTCTGCTGGAGGATTGGTAAAACCCCATTCCATTTCCATTTCAGGGGAGTTTGGATTTGACATTTGATAAAATGAAAGGACTGAAAGACAGATTTCACATTGCACATACTGTGTGATAGCTATGTACAAATTACATACCAACACCTGAACACAACTCTACAGTTGGAGAGCTGCACATCCCCATGGGATCAGGAGAGCCAAAAGCAGTGCTGTGCTTATCAGAAGCATCTCCTGGGACAATGCTAAGTTTCAGAACCGCAAACAAGTGATCAGACTTGAATTCTACAGTAAATCCACAGTAATCCTTCTTTGTCTCCTGAACAAACACGAAGTTAGTTTAGGACCTATGTTCACCCTGTGTACTTCCATCAAGACCAAGTATGCTGTGCAACAGCCCTTTACTGCACAGAATTTCCTTTTTTGAGTAGGCTGTCTGAGCAGATCGAACAGAGAGTAAGGTTTTTCAGACAGCAGTACTACAAGAAAAACACTTTTTGGTATGAAGCCAAGTTTAATAACTTCAAAAACAAGAGTCAAGGTTTTATCATCAACTGAACCAATTAAGAACTTTGAAGTAAAAAACCTCTAACCCCATACTTGTAAGAAACTGAATAATACTTTGAAGCAAAGCAGACACTACTTTTAACTCCTCTTCAGTAAAACACTTGAGTATTCACATATCCCATCTCACTTCAATCAAGCAATATTTTGGTGCTTTCCTAACTTTGAGTCAGTGTCACCACTGTTAGTATTTAAACAATGTTACTGTTTAATAAAAAGTATTTACTTGGAAAACAGTTTTCCTGTACTGCAAAGGCACAGGCAAAGTAATAATCATTTTCATACTTGCACTGGCATGGGTTTGAAATGATAGTTTATCTTGTAAATAATTTAAACACAGTCTAGAAACAGAGAGGTTTAGTTAAAAATGTCCAAATTGCCTCACTTCTTCAAATATTTTGGATTACACAACAAATGCACATCAAGATTGTTTTGATTCAGATGGAAAATTAAAGGACAAATACTTTAGCATTAAAATCTAAATCTGCAATTCTTCAATTTCAGATCAGTAGACCTTTACATTTGGATGCAAATGAACTTTAGTTACCAAAAAATAGTGAAATAAATGTGAAAAATAGTGAAAAAAATAGTTAAACAACCTGAACAGTCACAGATTAGTGATATTTTCCCCCAAAACTAAGGCAATAATATTTGGGAAATAAGGGGTTACATTTTCTGGGGTTTGAAGTAAGAGCTCTAAAATCAATGTCACTTTAATTAAGCCTGAGTAAACTAAATGACCATAGATTTATAGCTGCTGTGCCACAAAACTGAAACATCACTTCCATTAAACTAAAATCACAACTCAAAGTATTATCACCCAAAGAAACAAAGTGTTTGTAACAATTAGCAGCAACCAGATTGTATTACCATATTCTTATTGGTATCACTGCCCCCCTGGCATTGTCAATCCTTCAGTTTCTCACAGTCGACCAAATTCTCAATTCCAGTGGAATAAATTGCATTCCAGTTTACAATATTGGAACATACTTAGAAGCTGAGCCCTTATGATGGAAATGCACTCATATTATTTATTTCAAGGTGTGTAAACACATTATTTTGAAACAGAATGTCACTGATGAGCATTGAATTGAAGATACTGCATTACAAGTTTTCTCCACAATTCGCTTCTGATGTTGAAAGACACTAAAATTCTCTTGGGTGTACACCAAAAGAGGGTATGTCAGCACTATAGCTCAAATTGCATTTGTAACAGCTTTATTGAGAGCTGCATCATCTGCCTTCCTTAAAGTACAGCCCTTTCATATCAGTAAGTTTAAATCAAATATCCGGGGAAACTATTCATAAGTGTTATGACACTTTAGTTCAATATTGAATTACCATTTGATTTCAACTAGTTAGAAATTAAATCCAGAACTTGTTTGTAGCCCACTAACAACCACTTGGGGAAAAGAATCCCCATAACTACAATAAACTGAAGCCCACTAACCAAGTCCGGTAAAACTCTAATTGGAATTACATAACCTATACCGCTTAAACATTAAAAAGACAGCATATTTAAATATTAGAATATTAATTCTAGTTTACATTCCTCGCTCTTCTACATGGCTATCCATGGTATCTGAACCAAATAGTTTCATAACCACAGCACAGACTGCTAACTTATCTTTAGGAAGAGTAATTGCAAGAACAACTAGCAGAATAACACTATTTGCAAGGCAACAGCTGAACATCCTGTTATAAGGATGCCTCCAGAAAGGATAAATACCGCCCACAGGTTAGTGCACAGAATACAGAGAGCAGTGTGAAACAGATAGGCAGCACAGAGACCCATATAAACCACACCTTATCCCCTTAGTCACATGAAACATCCATTTCTAATCCTAGCTGAGTAACACTTTAAGGCTTTAGCAGTAGGTATTGTAAGCTGAAATAGTACTACTAGTACCACAGCCTCTTTTGCTACCTGTAGCACGTCAGGCAGATCAGGCACAGCAGCAGCTAAAGGAACACAGGATTTCCCCCTCCACCACCCTTCAGAAACCCCTTAGAAAAACAATTATTTGACAGTGACATACTGCTCTATCGAGTTCATTTTACAAGGCTGAAATGCTGATGGATGTTTCTTTAGCATTGCTGGTCCCTGCCTAAAAATTATTCAACATGCTTTCATTAACTTTGAACAGCAGCTGAATTGGTAACTTGCTATAAACAAAAGGCAATTTTCTTTTTCTCCCCATGAAAATCCTGTTTACCTGAAAAAGGAAGAAAAATACAAGTCAGACCAGCAACTCGCTCCTCTCAAAAGTCTAAGGGAAGAAGCATGTTAATACTGCAAATTTCTGGAAGTTACATGAATCCTACTGAAGCCGAAAGTCAGTTACATTATGCTAATGTAAAATTCAGTAGAATGTAATAACATATGCTAATGTAAAACTCTGTGATAAACATTTTGTTATCTAGCTACAACAGAATGCTTTAAACACTGGGGAAAACCCTTAAAAAAACCCCCATATACTAACTACTGGTTCTCTACTACAGTCATTCTCCTTTCCGCTCTCATTTCATTTCATGTCCTTTGCCCTGCTCAGCACCACAGATACTGAAGAAAAGTCACTCATCATAACTCTTCTATTCCCCACACAGTCAGCTGAGCTACACAGAGTAAAGAAAACACACAGTTAGACAATACTTAAGTTCTACAAATACTTAAAAATGTCACTACTTAAACCTCATGGGCTTTGCTCTCGCCCCCTTCTTGACAGTTTAAGTTAAATAAGACAGATCAATAAGCCCTGATCTGTTGCCCTTCCTACTAGGAAGGTACGTAAGGAAAAATTCTGAGACACTAGAAATAACTATACCTCACCTTATTTATCCCTTCAACAAACAGATAAGGAAAGCTGGGAGTCAGCAGCTTAAATACTTGAAACCACAAGTGGCCACACAGCTACGAGCTTATTCTAGGACTACCTCAAAGGTATACTTTTAAATGACCACACTATAGGCCAATTCAAGCAGTTTACCTCATCACATAATTAATTACATTCTTAACATAAAATTAGCTTTAGGGAAGTCCCCTTTAATCAATCCTACAGAATTGCAGCATTCACTATGGACAAATTCTGAACCGGAGACAGGAAGGTGCCTCAGTTTCACCACTGAACAGATGGGCCCAAAGCAAGCCTGGTGTCACCAGGACAACTCAGCCAGGGTGCAAGCAGAAGCAAGAGCTACTACAAGATCACTGACTTCCTGAGCATGAGAAATGCATTGGCCAGACAGAGGAAAGGAAGAGAACAAAAAAGAGGACTGTTTCTTGTTCGACACGCAGAATTGCCAGGCCTCAACACTGAGTTTAACTCTTCCCTCCCTTCCGGGGAGGCTGGGACTTGGCACCCGCCTGCCCCTTTCCCCAGGGCAGGTGCCGCCGCCACACCCGGGGCCGAAGGTGGCAGCTGCGGGGCGAGCCCGGGGCGGAGGGAGGCGGCCCCAGGCGACCTGTAGCGCTCGGGTCACCCGAGGACACGCAGATACCGGTTACGCAAACCAGAGAGCGGTTTTGTGCCGAGCCCCGCCCGCGGGCCCGGGGCAGGCACAGCCCCGCTCTGCGCCCCCCGGCCCGGCAGCCCCGCGGCCGCGGCAGGTGAGCGGCCCCGCGGCCCGCGGGAAGGGGCGGCCGCCGCGCAGGCTCACCGGGAGAGCGGGCGGGCAGCGCCGGGCGCCCCGCGGGACGGCAGCGCCATCCTGCTCCACCGGCGGAGAGGCAGCCCCGGGAAAACCGGAGGGCGGCGAGAGCCAGCCGCCAGCCGCGCTCGGAAAGCCCCGCTCCGCGCTGCTCCCCCTCCTTCCGTCCCTCCCACGCCGGGGGCGCGGGGCACCTGTCAGCTGCGGCCGCCGCTCCCTTACCTGCCGTCGTCGTCGTCGTCGCCGCCGTTGCTCCTACTGCTGCCGCCGCCACCACTGCCCGTGCCGGCCGGCTCGCCCGTGCCGGTGGGACCGGTGGGAGCGGCCCTCCCGCACCGCCCGCTCCGCGCTCTCGCTCGGTCCGCGCGGCAGCCGCCGGCGCAGCGCGAGGCACCGGCTCCAACCGGCGCGTCTCGGGCGCGGCCCCGCCCGCCGCCCGTGTCACGTTACCGGTCCCGCAGCCAATGGGCCGCGCCCAGCGGAGCCGCGGCCGGGCCGCGGGGCGGGGGAGCCGCGGCGGACAAAGCGCCGCGCCCGGCCCCGACCCGGCCCCGCGAGCACCGCGGAGACACCTCACCTGACCGCCCCTGCCGGCAGCTCCCGGCACCGCGGTGTGCCTGCCCGGCTGAGACCCCCGGTGCGGGGCGCCGGCCGTGCCGACCCGCAGGCAGCAGCCGCCCCCCCTTTAAGTGCCGGCATTTAAACAGCTCGAGCCGCTGGAGAGCGGGAGGAGGTGGAGGAAGTGAGAAAGTAATTACCGCCAGCCGTTGGAAAATAAAAATAGAGAATGCTACACTTGCAGAGAGGCGATTTAATCCCCGCGGAGGCCTCAGCTGGGTGCGGGCGGAAGGAGCGGGGCTGGTCCGGCCGTGGGAAGCGGGGCTGGCGGGGCTGGGGAGCGTAACGGCGCGGGTCCATTCGGTACGAGCTACACCCCGCCGGGACAGCACCGCTGCACCTGCCCTGCAGCGCTGGGAGTCCCGCCACTGGGGCCGGGGACACCTGGTGTCCACCACCCTTTCTGACACCAGCAGACAGAAGTCCGTACGGCGAGACCCTTCTATGGCTCTTCAGTTCCACTGAAAACCTGATAGAAATATAATAAATTGCACAAATAAACACAATGTTAAAAAAAAACCCCAACTCAATCACAGATTCATTTGATTTTCCTACTTCACCTGCCCTTTCTCCAGCTCACAGAGCAGCTCCCTCCTCCAGATGTCCGAAGAGGCTGATTCTGCTGGTAAAGGCATGAAAGACTGAAAGAAAATTTTGATACCTATCTAGATTTCTGCAAGGAACTGGGACGAATGGGCTCTGTCTACCTCCTCTTAGTCGTGCAAACAGATCAATCCACTCAAGTAATTGTCCTGACATATTTTCACTATTATTAACTCCACTGCAAGGACCTAGTCAAAACTCTACAGTTATACATTCTAATTATACTCCTTACACTTGCCCTGCTATAGTAATGTTTATTCTTTGCCCAGTCATCAATTTCACGGAAAAAGGGACTATTTTCAAAATATTGCTTTTTCTCCAAAAAACACCAAAATCCTTTTCTTCACAGCTGTACAAAACCCACCCTCATTCTAAACAGCACAGACACTAAATTTTGCCAAAGTTAACAATTTTCAAATTGTATTCAGTACATGTTTAGCTACTAGTATTACTTTCAACTTAAAAGATCCATTAAAATATAGCATACTTCTGTGGAAGCACAAGTATTACAGTTGAGCCAAAAATGAAACTAATTAAAACAAAAGTGAAGCTCACTTGTTAGTCCAAACATGTAAAAATACTAATGCAAACGTGTTGGAAAAAAAAAAAGCCGTTTGTTTTCCTAGCTTGCAGTCACAGTGGTAGCCTAGCAGCGAATGTATTTATTTTAGGCTGATAGTTTCTACTTAAGGTGATGTGCTTTGATAGTAATGTAACCTCAGAGAAGCCACTATTGTCACCACAAAGATGTCAGCATCGTGGCATTGTCTGCAATTACCTTTTCAAGAGTCTTTGGTGAGGTTTGGTAAACAGCAGAGAGCAGGCCAGCCTCTTCCCAGGAGACCAATTCCCCTTTGTCTCATGACCTGCCTCCTTTTTAGCTCTCTGTATCTCAATTTCCATCATGGAGACAAATTTTCTGCTCTATTAGTAGTTCCCTGAGGAATTATTTAATGCATTTTGCTGAGACTATTTCCTCTATTTGTGATCAAAGTAAATAAAAGTACATCTCATTCTATAATCTTGCTTTCTATTAACAAAAAAATGAAAAGTCTGTCTCCAGAACCTGCCATGTTTTCTATTTGTCAGTAATATGCTAGGAAGACAAATTAATGTTTAACTAAATTGTAAAACCAAGAACTGTTTGTGCTAAAAATAACAATACTGAATTAAGCCAGAACACTGAAGTTAATGATCATAAGGTTCATAATTGCTTGAACAAAAGATTGCAACACAATTACATAGGTTTGCATTTTCTCTACCGTGACACTGAGTAGCTCCTGGGGAAGCACAAGGAGAGGACTCAACTCATCATTCACACCCCACCAATCCCTCAGCAAAGGAAATATTTTGTTAACCACCTACTCAAAAACAACGCTGTTCTAGCAGTGCAGCTCCTGACTGTATACCTAACAGATCTTGTTCTTCTTTAGGGTTAGCTTAGTGCCAATTACTTTAGGATGAATTTCTTCCAGTCTTTCTCAAGCCGTATTATCAGGAAAATGTTCTTCAAGCTCTAACAAACTTTCTATTTGTTTTTGACAGCCATTTATAAGATACTGAAAAGCAACAGCTTGACAATCCAGGGAGAGTTTCCTTTCACACATCTTGCCACCCCCTGATCTTTTTTAACTTAATATTTAGATGCTACAAACCCAGCTTTTTTTTTAATATATATATATATTGAATTATATATATTGAATATATACATATTCATATATATATATACCCCCCCCCCCCAGTTTCAAATGTTATGCTCAGTGTGACTAATGGGTGTCCAGGGCATGTGCTTCAACCCCTTCACTTGCACAGTTTGGGGAAATCTCATGTAGTAAGAAAGGGAAAGCTGTATGTTAAAGAGGGCAATATAGTAAAAATTTCACTTTAAAATATTTTCTATTGAAAATTCGTTTTAATATCAGAGATATGACATTATACTTGTTTTTTAACCCTCTAGCAGTACTTGGAGTTGCAGGAGCAACATCATCTTGACTGGCAATTGCACTGGCAGCAGTGTGTGAAGCCGAGCCAGTTCTGTCAATAAAGCACCCTATGACAACTTGCCTTGTGATCACCAAGTGCTTTTCTGACTGTCTGTTTCTCAAGAGTCCGTCTTTTGATATGAAAGGCTACAGCTTCATAGTCAGCTGAAGCATGAACCAGCAGATCACAACTCTTTAACCTCTAGAATTCCATGCTACCATTTATTCTCCTAAAGAGAATAAAAAACATGTAAGCTTCATAGTTCTCTGTATAATTTAATTTCAATCCCTGGCACATCCACGTCATTATCTCACTCGCTCTTTTTGGCATGTGCTTAAGCTTCTTTGTCTTCTGCTGCGAGTTTATAAATCACATGTTACATATGCTCCAGATCACTGATTTCCCGGTGCAATAATGTGGCTTGCAGTTACCAACAAAGGCACTCCCTTCAGGGATAGGTATTTTAGAACAACACTTCCCTCTGCCGGCTCTGTGGGCCGTCACAGCTCTGCGCTGGAGGGACCTGCACACATCCTCTGCCACAAGCTCTGACAAGACCTCTGCTCCTCCCAGAGTGCGTTGGACAGTACGAAACTAGCAAAGGTCTTATTAATTTATCAGATGAATATGGTAGGATAAAAGTTTAATCCAGTATCAACTGGAGAGAAATATCAATTTCGTTTCTGATCAAGACAGGAGTATCTCAAAGTCATAGGTAATGCTAAAATTGAGATTCTTATGGTCTGACATTTCATATTCACTCCAAAATCCTGACAGCTTTATGACAGATGAAATTAGAACAATATGTAGAAACAGATTTTACCCAGATCAGCAGGCATTTCTTTGTAGAGTGCATATATAGGACACCACAGAAAAAAAGATCAATATTTTTAAAGAAACATTGGCTGCAGTTTTTGTGACTCTAATGGAAGCCAAGAATAGTGCTACAGTGGATTTTAATTGAGTGCTACACTTCCTACCTGGCCATCTATTCCAAACTGCTAGTAATAATGGTTGTGCTTAATTCTTGCCCTTCACAAGGATGGGAACCGGTCCCAGTGCAGTACTACACATGCTCCTAATTCACTTGCACAAACACGACTGAAAAATATAATTAAGCATTTTGCTGAACAAAGATTCTGTTCATATACTCTGCTGAATAAAGACTTTTGGTGGACTTCAAAACACAGTAAGATGATGAATAAACTGAAGATAGAAGAGGGGGAGTTGAAAATACAGATATAATCCTAAATCAGTATTTTTGCCATCAGCAAAATTTGCTTTGAAAAGGCAGACAGAGGGACAGAGTTTTTCTGTTCCACAGAAAAACTGTCAAAAGATTGGATCAAGGAGGTACTCTGTGTTGAAAGGTAGAACAGGTAAGAGTGCTGAAAGCCATACTGAGGTAAACTGGAATAAACCTTCATTAGAAGACAGGAAGCAAGTGCTTATGCAGTAGGTGGTTCTTGATCTGTGTTCAAAACAAAGTCTCTGGTAAGCACACAGAAGGTCTAGTTATAAAATAGCATATGAGAAATATTTCACATGAAAAAAAAGATTTTCAAAAATTTTAGAGAGGAAATAAAAGGCTTGAATAAAGAAACCAGAATGTCAGGATCAAGGAGACATCCTGAGTAACAACAAGAGGGAAACAAAAACCAGCAGCATAATGTGGCATAGGCAATGCTTTTTTAAGAAAGATGTTTCCAGTCATCGCCTGGTTTTTAAATGCTGAAGAATAAGGATTCCTCTCTGCTTAATTTCGATGGTATTGCATTCTGCCTCCTGGTGATCCTTAGATCTTGCTGGCTAATTGTAAAGTCTGCTTGAGAGTTTTCAAGAGAACTTATAAGGTGGAATCCAAGTAGACACAGAGCAACTGGAGATGAGTATTTGTCTTCCAAGAGCTTTCAACACAAATTAAATACTTGTTGGCTCTAGAAGCCCTACAGGCATTATCAGCTCACATTTGACACTTAACACTGCATTACTAAAAATTGATGTGTGTCTGCTAGAATGCTACTAACAAATAATAAAAAAAATAAATTAGTGCTTTGGGATTCCAACGCATTCACTCCTATTGTTCACAAATGCTTTGACTCCACTGTACAGTTCTAGTATTGCAATTACAAGTCATAAAAAAGCAATTAAGAATCCAACAGTTGAAATTCTACATCACATAATTTTCTGCAGAAAACATATGCAATACACTTTAGTGTATTCTTATGCAGATCCTGTTTTCCCTCGACCGTCCTAGGCCTTTCTTCACTTAGGGTATCCTATTTTTTACATTTCACTCACCTTGCACAGAGGTGAAAGAATTTTACACCAGCAGTCTCGCAAAGTCTTGGATTTCTAGTCAATTCAGCACTTGTCTGGAGACAACTTTATGCTTGCTGGCAATCAGAATTCCTCCAGTAGGGAACTACGTGCTGTGTTGTTTTATGTAATCACTGTTGCTTTACTTGCCAGGCCACAGACGTGCAGCCCTGGTTTCAGCTGACAGCCCAAGAGGGTCATCCCCTTCCAGTTACCCCTTATTGCTGATCATAGTCCACAGCTAATGTTTTACCAGAAGATGCTGCTGCCTCAGAACTGCAATCTGATTTATGTGTGATGTTCTCCCCATTTTGGTGCTACCTAAACTAACTGGATCAGTTTAAACCCTTTTGGTTATGGGGTTTCTTTCTGCATCCCTTTGAAACACCCAATTTGGGATCAACCAGTATCAGCTCTTTCCCATTTAACATGCTGTTACAAAAAAGCAGTATCTGCTCTGCACCTTGCAGACCCAGATCCTTGTGGAAGCTGTTAGATCAAAAGATCAAAGGCAAGTTATTTGTTTTTCAGCACACATTTGTTCTGGACCTTTTTCTCTCATTCTCTTCGGTTTTCTTTCCTAATGTGTATTTTGAGGTTGGCCAGTGGCTTATCTGAAAAATTTATTCCCAGTATCCCTCCAGAAAGTGTAAACATCATTTCTGTATTATTTGTAGCCCCTGCCAGAAAAAATGGCACAGAATCACTTTCTGGAAACTTGAAGAACCCATAATAAGAAATATCTCTGCTACATCTCAAGCAGAACCTTGCCTCCTGTTTTCTAGAGAACATGGAAAAATAAGACGAAGCTCTGTTATACCAAAATATCCCTACCCAAATTCAAATACAAGGAAGGCATCTCTGGAATCTGCCAGAAAATACTTCCATTGTCATACCCTCTTTCGTTATTAATGGCTTGATTCCACAGGGAGAAAAAAGCTAATTTTGTCCACAAACCTTCACAACATAAAAATGTATAATTTTACAAAGTCAAAGATACATAGATGCAATTTAAAATCAGCATTGGCAGTTTGAACAATATCCAAATAAATGAATATTAATATGTTTATGAGTATTGCTAAGAAATGCTAGTTATCCAATACCTGCTTCACTCTGCAGTTATATTCCATTTTCTTTGAGATATACAAAATGTATGAGGTCATTTAAAATTGGAGTGCTCTCAGCACCCGCTAAGATTAGATCTTTAGAGGCAATAAAACTAGTATAATCTGAACTCCAGTATCACATTAATTTCCTATGATGTCTTTTTTAAAATAGTGCCAAGCATATACAGTAGCTATTATCTGATAAGCAAGTTGTTACAGTGCAGCCTAGCAGGCAAAAAAAGGAAAAACTCATTATTTTTTTTGAATGAGATTCAAAATAAATGCTTACAGCACAGCCTGTTATGGGGAGTTCCTTGGCACATATTTGGAATGGTTAATCGTAAAAAAATGTAGTTAGACATGAGTCACACGGCTCACCCCAAATGACTGAAAAGTCTTATGCATTTGTTTAATGCTCCATACTGTGAGTAATATAGGAAGTTCTCACTGAAGTATTTCCAGCTTCTCAGACTCTCCTTGTGCAATCCAGTGTTAGTCACACAGTGAGGGAGCAGTCAGATAGCCACATCCTCTTCTCCGATCCAGATATTGGCTGGACTCAGCCTTTAGGAACAAAGTCAGGCCTGCAAGATATTTGTGCTGTATTTCTTCATCTGTGTTACAATAGATTCTGTTGAAGATGGCTCACTAATTTCTTAGAACATCTCTTTAATAAAGATTTGCAAAAGACAAAATTATGCCTCTATTTCTTGGACAGGGCTTGCAGCCACAATACAGCAGACTGTGAAGTGGCAGCGTGGCAATATGGGCTGGGGGTAAGGATGGTCCCTCCCACTGAGAGACTCCAAGTTATCCATGACTAAGAGGTGTGTGGGTGTCCTCTCTCATCTATTGCACGCATGAGTACACGACTGGACACTGAACTGCTGCAGACATCAGCATGTCTTTCTGTGCTTTTGCTTGAAAAGCAGGACTTGAAAGGCATAGCAGTTCTGGGGGAGAAAAGGAATTGAGAAAGAGACTAAGAAGAGGAATTGTGAGCAAAGAGACTCTTTCATCTGCTGTCCAGTTGCTTTTGTGATCAGAAAAATAGGCTTTTGTCTATTTCTTGTTGGTAAACAAGTCTGTGACAAAGACTTATATGTCCCATCAGTAATTAAATGTCTTCTCCTTTTGAAAAAAAAAAAAATCTTTGGGGCCCTAAATCTATATAAAAAGGAAATTACAACACATATGTGTCTTTTGGAACTGCCACGTGTAAGGTTTTATTTTTATGACTTGTATAATACCACTTTGGCTATATATAATAATATGTATAATACCACTGGCTATATCCCAAGGGAAAGCTGATTTAAATTTTGATTTGACCAAGATACAGGTTTATTAGAGTCTTATCTACTGCAGCTTAGGGTAGAAAACTCTGATGGACAAAACAGAGATAAAGTCAGCTGATTTTCCATGGACTGCTAATAGTGTGCTTGGGCATCCAAGTTCTGCCAAGTGATTTTCTCCTCTTC
The DNA here is from genome assembly GCF_001604755.1 of Lepidothrix coronata. NCBI lineage: Eukaryota > Metazoa > Chordata > Aves > Passeriformes > Pipridae > Lepidothrix > Lepidothrix coronata. Next base: position 9,815,592 of record NW_016690192.1, on the reverse strand, counting down.
AATTGAACTGCCTCAACAAACTATTTTGAAGTGTAGAAACTCCTGACCACCATTCCTACTTCACAAAAAAGATGGAGCCAGATTATATGAAAAGAAATTAGCCTAAAAATGCATTAATTCTTAATTCTAATGAAGGAGAACGTGTTAAGCAGTTAGACCAGCCATGTAAGACTTTTATCAAAAATTGAGGAGGCATTACTGTGCACTTACAAAATGAGTGAGATGCTTCTAAACCGAAAGTCAGCATGAGATACTTGGGGTACTTAAAATAGTCCAGAAAATTTAATCCAGGTGCTAGCAAAATTACTTTTTAAATATATAAATAAATATCACTTCTAAATATGAAAGATAAACCTGAAAAAGCAAATACCTCACCACACCTAAATTTACTGCTTCAGCTGAATCCTGGGGTTCAGGACCAGTTTAATTTTATGAAAACTGTTGAATGCTGCATTCACAAGGCAACGTATTTAACCATTAGGCTCAGTGTTCCTGTTTTCCCTGCTGTGCCAGAACTTGTAAAATTCTTTTAAGCTAAGTATTTTTGAAACAAAGTTTTGGCCCTTCACACTGCTCAAAGTGTGGGAAGGTTGGACTGCTCACCTGGTTTCTCTAACGCTGTTGAAACAGGCCTCCTTCGAGACCTTCTGACTGATATGCAAACTGAGGCTTTTCTGCTCAAAACATAACATGTCATTACATTAAAAAAAGCTAAATTGTCATTTTGGAGGGAAGAACTTGAAAAATTGCTACTGAGCATAGGTAGCAACTTGAATTTTCATAATGGTCCATTTTACAGCAGACTTTGTTGCAAAAGTTGGACCTCTTGTATGTTTTTCATATTACTTCAGTTGAAATTTAGACCAAAACTGATGCACCAGATGCTACAGAATTGTAACTAATAGAACAAACACTACTGTCTTTGCTGTGTTAGTTAAACTGCAGTGGATCCTGTTAACTCACATGCTTATAAGATTCTGTTTTACCAACAGGAGTCACACATATCAGGTGTCTTGCAAGAGATGAAATATCAGGGCCAGTTGGGGCAGACAAGATTTAAAACCTCCTCTATTCTTTACTATCTCTGCTGATCTGGTAAACTTAACAGGGTAAGAGTGTTTATTTCCTCATCTGAGGATGAATCAACACTATCTTAACAACATCCCTTCAGCTATCTGTATCATGGACCTAGAGTAAGGGTGGTGCAGAAGCCTGGGACATATAGCACTGCATGGATTTCCCCATGATATCTGCTTTGTAAACAATAGTCTGTGAAAAATATGGCCATCAACGGGACAAACGGCCAACGTTAAACTAAAGTTTCTTTTTTTCCCCCTTTTTGAAGCACCTCATGATACAGCCCAGGTTGGGATCTGCTGCCCTCCGGTGCATGCTTGCAGAGGTCTTCTGTCAGCACGAGCACCGTGTTTGAGATCATGAGAATTCTCAAAAAGCATGACAGAAAAACAGAATAAAGTGTTAGGTTCTTTGTGTGTCTTATTTAGGATCTAAAATAATTTCTGGGACTCGTTTCTTAATTTTGCTGGTTTGTTTTGGCTTTGTCAGAGTATTTATATATCCAAATAGAGGTGTTCTAGTCTGGTCTATGAAACTGTTTCTCTTTGGTCAGCTCTCACTTTCATTTTCTATGAATATACACAATGATTATATGCACAAGACAATACATACAGTGATTTGCAAGTAGTGTATCTATCACATTTGATATCTGCATTATGCCTGCTAATCATCTTTGTGATTATTACTGACACATCAGATCTCTTCCTAGTATCCACATTAAAAAAAACAGTGAAGACTTGCTATGGAAAACATTTTGTCATTGGCTTGTACAGTTCTTTCAAAAATATTTATCTGTATTACTGAATGTTTTTGAACAAGAAATGCATTTGACACATAATGTCATGCCAGACCCTGGTAAAATCTGATTGGTGGGTTCTTTCAGCTCTGCAGAGTCACAGTGTGACTTAGCATACAAAGTCAATTGGAGTTGTACAATCTTTCTCTTAAACTTCTGTACAGTGATGTTGATATTAAAGCAAATCAGTTTTGTAAAGATTTATAAAGGAAATGTAGGCTGCAGAAATATTTTAAATATATATATATATATGTATTTCTAACTGAATAATTTAGTGATGTTGAGGTCCTGATTAAAGGGAACTTTTCTATTTACAGAGAGAGGAGGTCTCTGTCCCGGTTGTGAAGGGAAACCTTAAAAATGCAAATCCTGTGAGTTAGTGGAATACCTGAAAAAATCTGGAAAACTGAACTCTTTTTCTGATAAGTGGTCAGCTTAGGTATGGGATGATTGTTAATGATTTTGACACTTCATTCCATCCTGAAAGACAGCCCAAAGAAGGTAACCAGTGAACCCAGTTTCATAGAATCATAGAATATGCTGAGTTGGAAGGGACCCATCAGGATCATTGAGTCCAACTCCTGGCCCTCTGCAGGGCACCCCAAAAATCACACCATGGGCCTGAGAGCATTGTCCAAATTCTTCTTGAACTCTGTCAGGCCTGATGCTGTGACCACTTCCCCGGGGAGCCTGTTCCACTTCTCAACCACCCTTTGGGTGAAAAACGTTTTCCTGATATCCAACCTAAACCTCCCCTGACTCATATTCCTGCCATTTCCTGGTCACCAGAGTGAGGAATCAGTACTTGCCCCTCCACTTCCCTTCGTGAGGAAGTTGTACACTGCGATGAGGTCTCCCCTCAGTCTCCTCTTCTTCAGGCTGAACAGAGCAAGTGCCCTCAGCTGCTGTCCATAAGGCATCCAGAACCTTCACCATCCCCACGGCCCTCCTTTGGGCGCTCTCTAATGGCTTAATGTCTTTCTTACATTGTGGTGCCCCAAACTACACACAATATCCAACGTGAGGCCGCCCCAGAGCGGGACAATCACCTCCTTCGACCGCCTGACACCTGACGCCCCCTCAGGGCCGGCAGGGCGCACCGGGCGGGACTGGCGCTCTCCGCCCCTCGGACGGGCGGGACGGGCGGCCCCGGCTCCGCCCCGGCCGGAGCGGTGTCGGCGGGCGGCGAGGCGGCGTCGGGGCGGTGAGTGAGCTGTGGCGGCGCCGGCCGGGGCGGAGGCGCTGCCTCGGGGCCTGTCCCTGCCTCGGGCCTGCGGGGGAGGCGCCCCGGGGCGGACGGGCCTGGCCTGCTCCCAGCCAGGGCCGCGGTTGTGGCCCCGCAGAGCGGCCGATGCTGGGCCCGGGGAACACTCCGGTGACCGCGGGCCTGTCGGTGAGGGCCGGGGGTCCTGGTGCCCGGCAGGTTCTGGCCTCTCCAGCTCTGTGCTGCAGGTTGGAAATACGCGTGGGTGGGAGCCTAAGTGCAGTATAGAATGGCTAAATGGTAAAGCTGCTCTGCGAGGGGGGAAAAAAAGTAAACCTCCCCCCCACAACCTCATCACTCTCCTCAGTCCATACGGTAAAATTTATTTCTCTGCACGCAGTTTTCTCCTTTCCTTGTAGATTATGGGAGAAGAAAGGACAAAATGTTGGCTACTACGATAAATCTTTCACACAGAGCAGGTTTTACATTCAGTGATTTGAAGTTCCTGAGAACAGTGATTTTGGCAACTGTTCTCTTGGCTTGATAACTCATTTTATCACCTGTAGATGGTAAGGGAAAAAAAGTTCTGGAGAGGCCTCCCATGGCAAGGTGGCACCTTTTTATCTCTAAAGCTTTCATCCTTTAGACAGTACGAAGAGATAGTCCTTAAAAGGCTTCACAGCCTTTGGCTGAGATGCATTTGGTCTTTAGTTTCAAAGGAGCAAAATTAAATAATTACAAAATTATAACTTTCCATAAAATGTCCTGGTGGTTCAGCAGCATCTGAGGTCAGGGTACTGTATGACCAGGAGATTGGGCAGCTGTGAAGGGAGCATAACAGTCTACAACTCAGAGGTTGTATCTCTGCTGGAGCAGTTATAAAGCACAGCATGAGCTAAATGATTGTTAGTACACAGACGCATTCATATAGTTCCCATGACAAAGTCTAACTGTGTCTTCCAGTCTAGTTCAAATCACCAAACCTGAGTTTAAACCAGATTAGCAACCAGAATATGTCTTCTTCCCATTCCCATTAAAAAACATTTACTGCACTGACGTTTCTGATAGCTTTCCTTGCTTCTCACTCCCCTAAAAATACAGAAAGCTGCAGGAGTAGTAATTTGTTATCCTTTCTACCCTAATGTGTTAATTTTCCTGTTTTCTCTATGGGTATGTAAGCCTGAATTCCAGGTGTGCTGAGTTAGAGCATGAATACTTCAGAGCACTGAAAATTAGAATGGGAGGAAAAGTATTCCTTACTGTTAATTTCTCAGTTTAACAGATATGAGTCTTGGCCAGAATGCTGGTGTCTGACTCCAAGATTGAAAAAAGAAACATTAATAGGATCAAGAAAGGAAAATACCTTTTCATTCTCCCACAAAGATCAGTGCATTTTCTGTGTTGGAAGAACTTTACCAATTTTGAAGAGAGGTGAGACAGGGTTTGCATTGCTTCTGTAGCTGCCTGACACTGCGTAACTTTCCTGAGCTGGAATAAATGTTGCATCTTGATGAGAAAAACTTAGCTTAGGACATTATAAACCATCTCATTAATGTGTTTTACACATACTTGGTTGTTGCTGAAACACATACAGCAGTAATATTTAAGAGTGCACTCATCCTAAAAGTACCAGTGAATAATTCTTTTGAGCCTGTGATAGGTTTTAATATGTCATAGACAATTACAGAGGGAATGTATGAGCCTGGGCAAAAGAAGAGTAGGCCTTTCTTTCTTTCTTTTATTCTTTTTTTTTTTTTTTTGAGATCAATGTAGGAGAGTATCTGGTTATGTTAAGGAGGCCTTTCCCTTTACTCCCTAGAGTAGCTTAAGTGGAAATATTCAATTGCAGATGAGGGAAGAGGTATTTGGGAAATAAAAAGTCATAAAAGTATTTTAGATGAGGCTTTTTCATTTGATGGTCAGTAGTTGTCTCTGAGTGCTCTTGAGTCTGAACAAATGCTGTTCAGCATTCACTGGAAAAGTGTCACAAAGATTGAAACACAGTGGGAGAAATGTTACCTGCTATTGCCTTTTTTTGGTGAGGCTGCTCAGCAAAGTATTGTTTCCATTTTATGCTCCCCATGAAGTTTTCACAGTTCCTATATTTTGTGGTGTTGAAGGTGGATATATTTTTTCACTTCAGGTATTTTAGGTACTTGCAGAGATTGGCCACACCACAGTGATACAGGTCTGCTGTGGCTCATGCAATCTTGTGGTTTTGCATGACTGCCTTGTGTTGAATAATGGTTCACAAATACCACACTGCCTTTCAGTGCAGCCTGGCACTAATGCTGGAAATATTTACAGCTGTTAATTATTTTTCTAACAACACTTGCAAGTTAGTTTTGCATGTAAGGCTTGCAAGTTTTTTATTTAATTTTTCTATTCTCAATATGAAATGAAACAGGCAGAGATATACATGTTTGCCCCTCAGTGCTAACTAACTACTGCAAGCATTTGTAGCTGAAAGAGCAATGCTGCCTTTGGTCTCACCCTGGGGAATAGCACTATTATCATGGTCACATTTTAAGTTAGTATCAGTATGTTACATAAGTAGTTTTTGTAAGGTTGCACAAGGAGAGGAATAGAGACCTTCACAATCTTTTTGATTTCACAGTTATTATCAAAGATTATGGTGAATATGCCAAGTGGTTATATTAGAAGTAACTTAAAATGGATTTACAGGTCTTTTTAAAACAGATATATTTCTTTTGTGTCTTTCAGAGTATCTGCAAAAAGATACTCTGTCAAAGATTTAGTTGCTGTTTACTTTTGTTAGTCCTCAGGCCAGCAGAATTTCTTTTTGTAAAGGAACTACAATTGATTACTTGCAGATTGCTAAATGCAATGGGATTACATAGGTATTTTTGAAGGTCTGGTTGAGTTAGCTACAACTCAGTACTGTGTGAGAAAGACCCTAATTTCAGAATTGAGACTGAGTTAGTAGCACCTGGAACAAGACAAAGACAAAACCAGCATACTTTTAAAGCTTAAGTCATTCAATGAGACATCCTTAAAAGGGAGTGTTGATTGGCCTTTTCTGTTAGTTTGTAAGTGTAAAGAACCCTTTTTTTTTTGTTCTCTTCCCCTTTTCAGGTAGGAAAGTCTGGGTGGAGCAGGAGTTATCCTTTAATGAGTAAACTTTGGAAAACAAAGTTAATAATTATACTGCTGTGGCTGCTGTGTTTCTCACATAGATCTGTGGGTTACATGCTTCTCTCTAACGTATTCCAGTCATTTTGATAATATCAAAAATGATAGTGTTAAAAATACATTCTGGAAGTAGTTGCTTGAAGTACCAGCTCTTACTTCTTTCTTTATAGTTGTTGATTAACAGGACATATTTTCTCCAGTCAGTGAACGATCTATTACTCCACACAGAACTCCTTTTCTAGCTCTCTGTGTTCTGCTGTGGAAGATATTTGATGTTTGCCAAGTCACTGTGGCAGAACTCGGTATAGCTACATAAAGTGTGTAGGCCTGCCTCTCTAGTGTGACTGGTGATCTTAATGATCCTGGTTTCAGCATACCTGATTTGAAACACTTGGAAATGGAGACCAGTTTTAAAGATGTGTAATTTTTTAGAAATTAGGCTCTTTTTCTGTTCTGTCTGCATTGGCAACTGTAATATAAATTTTTATTACACAGACACATTTTTCACAACAATTCTAATGGAGACTTTGAAGCTTGAATTTCATTTAGTCTTAATTATTATTCAAAGAAAAGAAGATCAGTGCTGACAAAGAAAGGAAACCTTCCTTTGGGATGACATTCAGAAACATTTTGCAGCCCTGTCAGTTAGAAAGTTTCATCGTCTATGGTTAGAACTGTGGCAAGATAATAATTTACTAGAGTTTACTTAATTGAAACAAAATCACTGGAGGGAAGAGGAGAGGCTGTTATCTTTTAAAATTGCTTAGTGATGTGTAGAAGCTCATTCCTAGAATCTGTAAGGTTTTTCAGGTCACTTATTTATTATGCAGAGATGTTTTTTGCTTCACGAAGCTTCTGTTGCCGTGGCACTAGAACATGCCAGCTACGAACAGATTTGCTTTCCAGATCCATCAAACATTCAGCCTCTGCAGTAAGTATTCCTTCAGCTTCGTAGAGAAAACTATTTCATGCAATATTTTAGAGATGCACTAATTTTGTGTCACGTAAATCAGCATGTAAAAAAAGATGTGTATGTGGCTGAGTCTAAGTAGTACCAGTGTTATTTGTCTTTTTGAAATGCAGCCAAACATGTCATATTTAACAAAACATACACTGTAAAATTGGATTACTCTTCTAAACCATATGTGCATCTTTAAATATATACAGTACAGATTACCTAGTCAGAATTCTCTCTTAACTCCCTTTTGTTCTGTGTTAAGAAGTATGACTTCACCTGTCTAGTTATCTTTACAGTTTTCTTCATGAGGACAAATAAAAGGTGTCCTGTGTTGGATTCCTCTGGTGTTCTTGTCATATTGATGAGGTCAGAATCAGATCTGTAGACATGAGCAGAAAAGTATCTGTTTAATTTTATAGCTTCCCATTCTTCAAATCACAATGTATATGGTGTATTCATTACTATAAACAGCTTGAGTACAAAAGTGTACCTGCTGCATAATGTTTCTACTGTGAGTCATTTCCATTGATTCAAAGTTGAAACTTGGAATGTAATGGTAATGCTGACATTTTCTTCTCGGAGTATGGTGGCTAGAATATGGTTTTTGAATCTTTCAGACAATAACAATAGCTGGTAGTGGTAAAAGGTGCTAAAACTCAGTTGTTTGACTCAAAGAAACAGGAGTGTCTGGGGTACTGAGGGACTATGTAATTCCTACGTAATTTTTTTCCAATATCAAGCTGGTTTACAAAAATAGATACGAGCTTGCACTTTTTTTTGTTTGCCCATAGAAATAAATCTGGTTTTCTTTTTCCTAAATTTCCTTTCTCTTTTTATCATAAAAATATCACAACTATCAGTAGGTTTTTCTCTGCCTCTATATAGAGTAGTCATTGAAAGTCTATTCTACAGGAGTCTTCCAATACCTTAATTTAAGGTCTGAATATACAGCAAAACCATGTTCTGTTGTGGGTTTTTAGTGCTTTGCGTAGATACTTTAAAGTTTTAAAAATCTGAATGAAAATAGGAAATGTCTTTGCTACTTTCCTCTTACCCATCAATTTAACAAATAAAATTACATTGCAAGTGCTTGCTTTCCAAACTGGATTGAGCAGGAATTGGGCTAGAAATAGCACAGTCTTTAAGTTTTTAGCATATCATAGAAAAGAAAAAGAAAGTATGTACAGTATTTTTTTCTTTTTAGGACATCTATTAAAGCTCTTGAGCTAAATTATGCCCCTCCTCCATCCTTGCTAAAAGTTTAGTGGCTTTAGATAATGACGAATGAGAATTTAGGATATTTTTGTGTATTTTCATGTTAATCTGAATTCAAGCTATTATGGAAGCTTTAATGAAAGAACATGTCTATAATTTTGTGTAACTACTGAGTTCAGCTGGCAGTGGTGTAACTGAGAAAGCATGAAGGAGGGTTTGTCATGCAGAATCCAACAATATCGTACTTTGTCTTTCTTAACAAAACCCTTCTGTCTGTATATTTTGATCTTGCAGACAATGGCCTTCAGACACAAAAACACAAGACGAATTGAAGGCCTTGATAGCAATGTGTGGTGAGTAAAAGGAAAATATCTGCAAATTTCAGAAAATGTCTTTGGTGGATGTGTTTCCTTTCCAAATTGATAATAAGGTACATGGCAGTTGCTATCTCTGCTGGAATAAATGTGATACCTGTTTAGAAGCAGTGAATGAAATTCAGTTAAAGGTGTGATTAATTGTTTTTGAGCTTTAAATATTAGGCTTAGAGTTCTCTTCATCCAGTAAACCACATAAGACAAATATAACTCTTGGGCATGGTAGTTTAGCTGACTTTTGAATTTAACTGTTAATTCTGTTGGGTAATGTATTTCCATTACACTTGATTCGTGTTTACCAAATAAGTCAGATTTCTTTTTAAAGCCATTATACTTGTCTTTATAATTTAGTTCATTATTTTTAATACTTGTGTTTCTAGGTATTAAATTGGTCTTAAAACAATATTGCCATCACTAATAAATATGGAATTTTCTCAGGTGATGAAAACACTATTACGGGCTTAGATTAGTTATATGTACATATGTATGTGTGCACATATACACAAGGTATTTTGATCATTCAGCTTCCAGCTAATTTTTTTAGCAATGTGTTTTCATTTTTGACAGAACTGTTATGCTATGTGGAGGGGTTTTAGTTTAGTTTTGGGTCTTTTAAAGTCTTGTTAATATTTTGGTAGGGAGGAAAGAGTAAAATGTAAAGCTGACTTGTGAAGGGAAGAAGGAAAAACTGTTCAAGAATCCTAACATTCATATCTGGCAGGCTACTAGGAACAGTTAATGAGCAGTCTAAAGCAGTCTGTTGCCTAAAATTTAAAAAAAAAAAAAAAGCACTCAGAGGTGTCTGAGTAGTTTAAATGGCACCTTCACTTGACAGAATTTAGCCTTGAAATCATTTAATGTGCCTGGTGTTCCATTTCTGCCTATATCCGGAGTAACTGTGTGTTTGTACATTTGCACATCTGAGCACAGTTCTGCTGGCAGAAAAGTTATTCTGTGGATGGAGAAAGTCAAATGTTTTCTTGGGTGCCCTGTGACCCCTGTGGTTACTTACCATTGTCCCAGCCCTCAGTTCTCCATGTGAACACTCTACTTAAACCCGTTTCCACTGCTGTGAATTTGTCCAAGTGAAACACTTTTTTTTGCCTTTTAATCTTAAAAAATGAAAAGATAATTTTATTTGTTAACTTTAAGATGTTTTTTGCTTTAGGGTTGAATTTACAAAAGTGGCAGCAGATCCCTCTATTGTTAATCTCGGTCAAGGCCTTCCTGATATATCCCCTCCCAGCTATGTGAAAGAGGAGCTGGCAAAGGCAGCAGCGGTTGACAGATTGAACCAGTACACACGAGGCTTTGTGAGTATTGAAGGACCCAAGTTCAGTGGAGAATGTGCCACAGGGGAAAAAAATTGACTTTGCTTTAAATTGGTTTTTATCTGTAGATTGTACTGTTAGGTTCCAAGTAAGTTGATCCAGTAGCCTTATGTGTTATTAATGAACTTCCTCTGTGTAGGCTTCTTCAAGGCAAATCCCTCAGCTAGAGCAAAATGGTGGAGCACATCTGGGAGACTGTCTCTGAAGAGTGAATTCACAGTTTAAAGAGTGCAGATGATACATTTTACATTCACCTCTGTGTAAACATAAATCAGACAGTATAATGGTAGAATGAGAGAGTAGCACTTGAGACAGACTCTACAATGAAGAAAAGATTGACCCATAGCATTTAGTAGATTTCACTGGAGACTAGGAAGGGATGAAAAGAGTAAGTTTTTGCTCCCTGGAAGATAGTCACTACACATTCTGGAAGTTGGCTTGTAGAGTTTTTGTCTTGAGGTGGGTGTGAGTGTATGGCATTTATGATTGTCCAAGGCAGGATATTCCAGTGACTTACTGTTTTACTATGACCACTTCCTTGTTTGGTTTCCCTATCTTTTATTTCGTGGTAAAGATAGACTATATTGCCCAATTGAGAATTGTGTGTCAGGATTGCTACAAAACCCTAAGGCATCTATTTAATATTTTTCTAGATGACCATGTTATACAACAGGGGTATAAAAGCATCTTATAGACTGGTAAGCCAGAAATTGTGTTGGTAGTCATGGCATCACTGTGTACATATTCCAAGATAACTTTTTGACTATTCTCTAAGAAGTTGATGGGGAACAGCAGTGGCCAGCAGTTCCCTGAAGGACAAGCTATCACAGTGAGCAGGGCAGAGGTCTCACCAGCCAGGGCCCAGTCCCACAGTACCTGAGCAAGGCAGGCCCAGAGATGGTGGCTGAGGTCACCAGACAAACTTGTGGTGGTGAGGTGGACCTGAGAGCAAGCCAGAAATTCAATCCACAGTTCAGGCCCAGCAATGCTAACCATGGATAGACATAACCCAGTGATCACTTTACCAGCTAACAAGAAGAGAATTAACTCTATCCCAGGTGAAACCAGGCCAAGTCTACCTTCTGAGGAAGATTCACAGACTGATTCTCTAAAACTGTTTGTGAATCAAGCATAAATATAATTTCCTAATGCATGCAATTATTCAGTATTTACTTTTATCACTTTGTTCTTTATATCCAAATGGTTTGATAATTCCTATGATAATTATGAATGTTGGAAAATATATTATACTGTAATAGTACTTAAAGAGGAATTTTTACCAGTATTCCCATCTTCAGCCTTTGTACTTCGTCTGCAAACTTCTACACTTCTAAGGTTTTTGAGCACGAGTGTTTGTGGTAGCAGAGGTGGGAGGGATGAGAATGAATGATCTCTATCCATCTGATAATTGAGCTCTCATTGACTGTAGGGCTGTGGCCTAATGTGATTTGGGTGCTGTAGCATTCCTGTCTTGCCATGACACGGCAAGAAATGGCTGTCACTTGAATCAGCAATGACTTGTAAGCTTAATTTATGGTAATGTTTTTGTTTACAGAAAGGTTCATGATTTAATGCCTTGTCTATAGAGGTATAATGTTCAGTATTTTAGAGGATTTTTGTTACGTAGTTGTGTTTTCCCAAGGAGCTGTTTTCTGTTTCTACCAAGTATCTCAAAAGAAAAAAGATTTTTACAGCAGGAATTCTGCAGTTTTCCTGAGTAAACAACATTGTGTCTTCTTATTTCCATGTTGTATATGATCTTTGTTGCATGTTTATTTTCTTGTTCTTTGCACATTTTGAGAAGTGTGTTAACTGCTGTGTCCCTGGAGGGGACACAAATGGTTAATAGTGCTCTGAGATTTGGGATGTGACTATATGAATCATTATTCTGATTACAAGTCCTGTTTATTAGCAGTATATAAACAGAATAACAATATTTCCCTTGCACCAAATACTTTTTAGTTGAAAGATAAGGAAGAAAACAGAGGGAGCTGAAAGATACTCAAAAGGAGTGTGAGGGTGAATTGGTGTCAGAGTATTCCCTTCTCTCCTCCTGTCTCTTGTCCTAGCTCTGGTGTAGGCTACCTGGTGCTACTCTGAGGTGTGATAATACAACAGAAATTAAAAACCACCAGATAGAAAAAGAATTTCCTAGTAGATGCAGATAAATTGAAAGCACTCTTTCCTAATGTGCAAAAAGCTTAAAACATGCTACCTGCTAACAGCCATTAACACTGAGAGCTTATGTAATATTTTTCTATTTCAAAATGTACTATTTTGATATATGTGGAAAACCCCCAAAGCCAGGCTTTGTACATTGTTGGAACACAGCAGTCAGTTACATTTATTTGCTTTGAACAGGGACATCCATCGCTGGTGAAAGCCTTGTCTCAAGTGTACGAGAGAGTTTGTGGAAGAAAGATTGATCCTCTCACAGATATCCTGGTGACCGTGGGAGCTTATGGATCTCTCTTTAGTACAATACAGGCATTAATAGAAGAGGGAGATGAAGTAAGTTTTTATTGGAAATATTCACATATACTTGCAGAAATGAGAATTTTCCTGTTTTCTTATTTGTCCACTTTTAAATATAAGTTAATGTTGGGGCTTCTTTCTATCTCCATTAGTTTGATTTGTTGCAGTTGTGCACCTGACTTATGGTTTCAGAAGCTGTGATTAAGAGCATATCTTTTGGATGTCTACCTATCATTCACCAACATACAAACACCTTTCTTTCATACTTATGGTACCTGTAGCAGTTTCTTTATCACTGTTACTGTTAGGTGACACAGTACACACTGATTCCTTACTTGAGAAAGCAACTGGGCTGTTGTCTGCAACAGAGGACTAAGGGTGGTGCAAAGAAGTGTTGATGTTTGAATGACCTTTAGGTACCATATTCTGTTTTGGACCGTTGCATGGTGGCAGCATAGGTAGCAGAAAAGTCCTTCAGAGAAAGGATTGTTAGTTTACTGTACTAGCTGTGATGAGTCATCCCTTCATCATTACTGATGTCTGCCTTTTTGACAACAATACTAGAAGTCATTTTACTGAAATATTTCTATATATAGCGGACAAAACCTTTTTGTGTTGTCATGCATTTTGCTTTCAGTGTTTTGTTTGTTTTGCTTCTATATATTGCATTCTCATCTGTATCTTCCTCTTCTGTTGCTGAGGATAAAATCTGAGGACTTAAGCTGTTCTTCTGAGATTTCTAGATACTTGGAAATCTTGGCATTTTATGGACAGAATTAGGGCAGCTGTGCTGTGGTTCAACAGTTTGCTGTCATTATCTACCATTTTTGCATCTTTGCCTTGCACCTTCAAATCTATGTATAGGACATAAATTGTAATTTTGTAACTTAATAGTTGTAGTGTGTAACTATAGATGAACAGCCTGTGTGTATTGTCAAAAATGAGTAGTGCTTATCATACTCAGCCTGGTGGCATTGTCGTGTGATGCTCTAATAGGAGGAATGTTCTGCAGTGTTGTATCATTATATCTGGAGCACCAGAAACATTAACAAGTTATACTACCAAAGTAAATCTGCAAATATGATGGCATCATGCATGGTAAATTCTCTGTTTCTAATACTGATTGTTGTCATTTCAGGTAATAATAATAGAGCCATTTTATGACTGTTATGAGCCAATGGTAAGGATGGCGGGTGCAAAGCCTGTTTTTATCCCACTGAGATGTGTGAGTAGCTTTTTAAAATTTATCATATGAAGTTTCTCATCTGTACTCATTACAGTTTGATGAGCACCTTCTATGAGATGCTTTTCTGTATAGTTTTTTGTAACATCCAATTACATAAAAATGAGATGGATGAGTGTAAGTCTGAGACAATGATAGTCCAAAGCAGATAGAATATTTTATTAGTGTTGGAGAAGGTGCAACAATGTTTCTCATTTGTTTTAATCTGGGCGTTCTGAAAGCTGATTAAAATTGCTTTTTTCAGTTTTCAGTGCAAATAATGGAAGGGGATCACATATCAGTGCCATTTCTGTATCTGTTGGTTTTCAGATGATTTGATTTCTGATCCCTTCAGCAACTCCTACAATGACAGAATACAGTTACTTTTCCAAAATCTGCTTGCTAAATAAGGACTGATTGTGCAGTACACATATTTGCTATATATACAAGGATTATTGTTTTGTTTATTGTTAAAAAGGACTAATTTTGCTATGGGTTAATTGTCAGATTGGTACTGCTGGCATTCTGCTGGCAGCTTGCAAGGATTGTTCTGGATGCAAAGTGTTGATCCTGTTACCATTGCCTTGTGCAACTGGTAGCTTTGCATGGGAAGGGCTGAGGGGCTCTTTAGGTAGGACTGCTGAATGAACTCACTGAAATCAGAACAACACAGAGGGACAGAACCTCCACAGCTGCAGTGGGAGTAGGTGAGACTGTTCCTCTGGATGCCCTCCTTCTAGGGATGTTTTGAATGACAGCGTTCCTCCAAGTATTCTCTGTTTCACACCCTTGTTTTTGGTCTGACTCTCTCCCAGTCATGTGTAGGTGTCAGAAAGTTAGTGTGGCCATGCTCTATGTTCTCCATAGCAACTGGCCCAAACTTCTGTTACCCTTGTGTAATACCACAGGGACACTTGTATTGTGTAGCGTATAAATCCAGAGCCTCAGTGGTGCAGATTTTTAATTCTTTGTCTATTTTCATATGTTCAAGGAGGAGGAAGAGGTCTTCTGTGATGATGTTCCCAGTCAGGCACGCACACACTTGCTCTAGTATTTGGCAAGGCTGTAAACACTCCTGCCATGTGACGGGGCTTTCTGCTGCACACGCTGTAATGATCCTCAGGTGTACAACAACATCCTGGAAACCAGTTCCTGCAGAGGCTTTAAGACAGACATTGGCCAGGAGAAGACAGCCACTGTCATAATAATTTGCCTTGCTATTAGGCCTCCCTGCCTGTTCCTAGAACTGCCTTCTCCCAGGAGAGCAGAACAGAGTGGACAGGTTGTCAAGTATTGTTATGGAAGTGTCTGAGGGTGATAAGTTAGGCATCTCTCTTTAGGCTGTTGTATTCAAGTAATGCATACATTTATTGTTTGTTTTGTTTTTTTAGAAAAATAATGGAAACTCTGCATCTAGTGCTGATTGGGTCTTGGATCCTGCTGACCTTGCAAATAAATTTAATTCCAAAACAAAAGCAATTATTCTGAATACCCCACACAACCCTATAGGCAAGGTAAGAGTCCTGCTTTGACACTACTGTAATTTCAAAGAATGCCTTAAATACTATAATTAATGCATTGTCCCCTACTTTTTTGTATCCCAGGTGTTTACACAGGAAGAGCTTCAAGTAATAGCTGATCTGTGTATTAAACATGATACCCTGTGCATCAGCGATGAGGTGTATGAATGGCTGGTGTATAAAGGGAATAAACACATTAAAATAGGTACTGATTTTTTGTGGTATCTTAGAATTGGTTGTGGAATGATGCTGTAAGCTTGCCTCTCAGAGATAATGCTTGCTGGAAGGAGCTTAAACTTCAAGCTTTGACTATTTAGCAATGTTTAGAGTCTAAGGAGGAGAGCCCCTCCCTTTTCTGAAAAGTGTTTTAAAGAATAATTTACAAATAGAATTTTCAACTGACTTTGGAGCAGACATGCATAGAAACCAGTGGGATTGATGCTCATAAGTCATTTATGATCATATGAATATCCCATCCTTATTTGGTTACTTTGTGGGCCATGACAAGTATAGCTTCTGTTCCAGTATGTGTATTGGACTGTGCTTTGCTAAAGGACTAATAGAAGGAACAGGGATTAGAACTTCCTTCTCAAAGTATTGCAGAGATAATCAATGAGGGAAATGGATAATGAGGAATACAATCAGTTTTACTCCACTAGTTATAAAAATTAAAAAGCAGTATAAAGGTCAGTGTGGAGACAGTGCATGAGCAGTGTCCCTCCAAAGTGCAGAGACATTGGACATTGTATTCAGTCCAAATAATGGACACTGGATTCAGTGAACTAAGTCACTGCAAGTGCAGTGTGAAAGCATGTTAAAGTTTTCAGGCAGAGTTGCTACAGGGGTGAAGCACTATTGCAAGAATAAGCCAGAAAAACAAACATGATGTAATGTCCCTGTCCCTCTTGTTTTATTTCTTGATCTCAGTTTTACTGAAGCTAGTGGAATTACTCCCACTGTCTCAGAAAATTTAATTTAGTGCAGGGTACTGAACTCCTTCCCCAGTTCCATAATGCTACAGCTAAGCATTTATGAAGAGTTTCTAGTGTGGTGGTCTTAGTTTGGCTCTCCCGATGTATTTGAGCTGGCTAAAGTCCAAAATTTGTTTCTGATGGTAACATCTTGCATGAACTGTCTGTTAAGATGTAGTTACTGTTGTTATGAAGGCACATTTCAGTCATGTGCAGTAGAGGCATCTAGTTGAGAATAAACAATGAAATCAAGACATATAAATTAGACAAGAAAAAGCTTAACTTTTTTCCTGGCTTTGCCACTGGTTGAATGCTGAATAACTTTGCTTCTGTGCTTCAATTCCATATTTGCAGAGTGGCAATAAAAAACCTTTCAATTAATGGGGGCTGTAATCACTGTAAAACCAGGATCTTGTAAATAATAAAAAGGAAATTGTATCTAAATGACCTTGCAATACTTATTAGCTCAGCCTCACAGTTGCTGACAGTACATTGATTGTACTGGTCATGCATAGGCTATGAGTCTGTTTTGAGAGTGACCTAATTCCATGGCTGTTGTGGTTGCCTTAATAGTGATACCTTCTCAAAAACCTTAAGGTATGGAAAAAGGGGAACATTTTGGGTACATTCATGTGATAGTAATTTGAGTCACTGCATCCTAGCAAGTTAGCACAGTAACTGATCATGTGTCCCAACTGCAAAGTAAAATCAGTTAAATTAAAGCTTTCTTCATGAGTTTAGCAGGTATTTAGTGCAAATAGCTGTCCTCAGAACCAAAATCTCTGTGGGTGGTGTAAGGTAATCCATTTTGCTTTGCAAAAGCAGCAGGTCCAAACACTCATGTTGTCAGTCACACTTTGTCTTAGTGGACAGGTGACGGATTCTTAAGAGGCAGTAACTCCACTGTTGTTGGCATCAGTATTGTCATCTAATGCTTCAAACCAAAACATGTTCCAGTTGAACAAAGGATATCCTGTAGATCAGCATAAAATATAAAAGTACTGTCTAATGAAAATGCAAGTTAAAGCCTGTGAAGTTGGCCAACTAGGTTTAGGTGCATATTTTCTAACAGATCCCATGA
Organism: Lepidothrix coronata; assembly: GCF_001604755.1. NCBI lineage: Eukaryota > Metazoa > Chordata > Aves > Passeriformes > Pipridae > Lepidothrix > Lepidothrix coronata. The sequence continues at coordinate 9,798,215 of NW_016690192.1, read as the reverse complement.
TATCATCTTCAACTTTAGTGTTAAAAGTAGTATAAAACTTTCAGGGTAACACAGTAAATAAGGTCTGCTCTTTTTTAACCTAAGTTGATTAGATTTCTTATTTAAGTCTACAAAAAAAAATACAATAAAAATAAGTGTGTTATTTCACTATTTATAAACTCCTGTGTTTCCATTTTAACCTTTACATATTCCATGAAATGCAGTGACACTTTTTTTGTGGGAGATACAAATTGGATATTGCATCAATTTACATGTTCTAATGGTGGTTCCTTAATACAATTTAACAGGGGTTGCTAGCCACAGATCATAAAATTAATACAGTCTTTGTGCTGTCACTGAAGCAGTTTTCTGTAGCACAGAGCACTTCATCATGTTTCTCATCATCTGACTCTGAATAATGATTAGGGTTGCACTGGCAGATTTAGAGATTGCATCTCATAACTGAGGATTCTGAACAAGCCTCTGAACAAGCTGAGTGCCATCCCAGGTAACAGGCTTCTTGTATGTGTTAGTTTGCACTTCATTAGTTTTTAAATTGTAGTCAGACTTGGTTGTAGTGTATATGATGTCCTATATAGTTACCATATGGCATAGAGAATTTCCCTCTCTATTTAAAACTTGTAAAAGCTTCTTTCCCTGTGCCCTTGTGCTGCTGCTGTTGTTTGAAATGCTGTTACATTCTGTCTCCAAGGCTGAATACCTATGACTGTGTGGCAAAACAGTGTCGCTACAGGCCATTAGTTTTGAAAGCCAATTATTTTTGCAGCCTGTGAGAGCTAGTTTGGGTGCCTTTAGGAAGTGATCTGTACTCTTGGTCGAGCTAGCTAGAAGATGCATCTGTTCATATTGCCTTTTTGTTCTCAGGGTCACAGAGCAGTAAAGTCAATAAGGGTGGACTAAAAGGAATATCAATTTTTTTCATGCTGTTTGGTTTCTCTTCTTGGGAAGTTTGCTCAAAAAATTGCAGTACATGTTTTCAAATAACTGTAAAGACTTATACCATGTCTAATGCAGATAACTGCTGCAAAAACTTCAGTGTGAAATACTGTGGTTTAATTTGGAAAATCTTTGTTTGTTGGTCTCCCTAGAGAGGGGATTTAACAACTGACAGGTTCACTGGTAGCGGTTCTAGTATACAAATGAGGTGAAGATGGATGTTGGTGACCACTACAATTGCAACCTTGTCTAACACAAAGTCTAGCTTTGTGTCTCAGACTTAAGTGTGTCTTGATTTATCTGTTTCTGTTGAAAATTACTTAAGTTAAAGAGTCCAAATAGCACTTCCAGAAGCAATATACAGAAAAAAAATTGCAAACTACAGGAAGAGACCTTTACTCTGTCATCTCCTTGGAAAGGAAACAAAGGATTTTAGTCTCCTATCAGATACAACTGCAGAAACAGAGACAGGCCTCCATGCCTCCCTTAATCCTTGCAGACATCTTTAGCTAACTGCTACTGTCAGTCAGTTCCAAGCCTGTTCAAATTATATAACACAGCATAGTTGATTTACTCACTCTGCTAGTTTGGTTCTGGGTTAGAAGTCTTACTAATTATTTTCTTTTTCTGATGTCTAAGACAGCCAGTGACATTGACCTGGACAATTCTATTAAAGTGGGTTGCAGTGCCCGAGTTAATGTTGTGCATAGTGCTGTTGTCAGGCATCAGAAATAATGCTGTCCTCAGGTGAATGGGTAGCCACTTCTTAGATCATATCTTTCTTATGAATAATTATGCATTTTTGCTGAGGAGAACTAACATGAACACATATGAACACACAGCTCTGAGCTAGGGCAGTACTACAGTAATTCTTTGAATTACATGGCATGGGTGAGTTCACCTGTACCAAATTAATTTTGTTTTATATACAGCTACCTTGCCAGGGATGTGGGAAAGAACAGTAACTATAGGAAGTGCTGGGAAAACTTACAGTGTAACTGGCTGGAAGGTAAGAAGGCTCAATATAAAAGACTTCAGTTATATAAATAACAGAATGCATTTATTACACTAAAAAAGCCTCTGTTTTTATGACTTGTGTTTTGGAAGCTTCTGGCAAATCTCCATGTCTCCAAAACAGGACAATATCATTCAGTTGGAGCAATTACCTGTCTTTAACACCCATGTTGTAATTATCTTCTTGTCTCTGGATTGATGTGCGCCCGTGAGGAAACAAATACTAAAAACCCACTGCATTATGATTTGTTCAAAACCAGTCAAGCTTCTTGGATATTATGATATTTTAGTTTCCTGGTTTTGTGGTGATATGGTATGTTTTGAAATGGCTCATATTTCTGTAAAATATTTTGCTTAAAATGAAAAACTTGAGACACTGGCTAATTTTCATTATTTTTTAATTTTATTACGCTTGCTTTCCTCCCTTAGCTTGGTTGGTCCATTGGCCCTGAAAACTTGATAAGGCATTTGCAAGTTGTTCACCAAAATACACTGTATACTTGCCCAACTCCATTACAGGTATGTATTGATGGGGCGGAGGAGGTTGTTTTCTGGTGTAGGAAAGCTGTTGGCCTCACTGTAATAAAACAGCAATCACAACAATGAATCTTTAGTTTCTGAAATGTTAAATGGAATGTAAGAAGAGGAAATAAATTTGATCTGCTCACCAGACATTAAAAAAAAATCAATCTTGCAGATTCTTTCTTTTTTCACTTGCATAAAACTGACAATCTTAGCGATTTCCTAGCAAATACAAATAAAAGTTGTTACAACAAGGTCTTGTTTTACTAAGCATTATCTCTGTCTACTAGTTTCTAGTACTTTATGATGCATTATTATCAATAATTTAAATTTAGCTTCAATTCAGATTGTAAACCCTTGTGTCAAAGACTGTGACTTCCATACACGATTAGTGCCTAGCAAAAGATTGGGTGCTTTGGGTGTTGCCTCAGCACAAAGTAACAAGCAAATTACAGACTTGGACGTAGGTTGTGTAATTTGTGTGCTGATTTGCTTAATGAGGGCCAGGCTTGAATAAAAATCCACGTGATTTCAGTAGGAAGTGTGTGAGTGTCTGTGAGTTTACTGACTGTTCATGAGTACTTTGAACATTGATTATGTTTCCAGGAGGCTTTGGCACAAGCATTTTGGATAGACTATAAGCGCATGGATGACCCAGACTGCTATTTTTACTCACTGTCTCGAGAGCTGGAAAGCAAGCGTGATCGGATGGCTCGACTACTTAAAGAAGCTGGGCTAAAGCCTGTCATTCCAGATGGAGGATACTTTATGATTGTTGATGTTTCCACATTAAGTTAGTATAAAGTTTATTAAAATGGGTGTGGAAAGTAACTATAGTTAATCTGAAAATGCAACTTTCATTTTAAACTGTATTCTCATTTTATGTTTGCATAATGTTGTCAGAAGTACTCACTGGGACTGAAATTTTCTGTTTGACCTTAGTGTGTAAGGTAGACTTTATGAGCTTCAGCAAAGCCTTTATGATCCTAACTACTGTTGGTGTTTTGCAAAGCTTTGTCAAGTTTTTAGAGAGGATAAAGGAGGTGGATAAACATTTCTATTTTCAAAAGGTATATGATTATGAGAATGTTTGAGAGCCTTCAGTTCATACCATCTGTACTTTTTTCTTTCTGGTCTTTTTTTGTTGGTTTCTTTGTTTTTCTTAATCCGAAGTCATACCCTGAAGGCTCTTTGAGGCATTCTGATATCTGAAGTGTAAAAGGCTACCGAAATTTACAAAACCTTTTGGAAATTCAGGTTATGGCAACTTTGGAGGAAGAATTCCCACAGGGGAACATTTTCTAGTTCCGCATTTTTCCCAGCTGATCTTAATGGCACTTTTTATTCAGTGAGAAATGTTTAAACACAGCTGGACCTCACAGCTTTACCATGTGACAGAAAGTTTTAGGTACTCCAGTTTCAGAGATGAGAAAACTGCAGTTGCAGGGATTATTGCAGTCCCTGCAATAAATGCCCCCTTCAGTACCCTTCACAGCCCTGATTCCTCAATAACCTAGGCTTCAAGACTTCTTGGCATGCTGCATGGCTTTCTTCCAAGCTACATGTCTGAATTTGCTTTGGATGGAAAGCAAGTGCTCAGGTCAGAATGGAAAGGTTCAATCTGTTGGCCCATTTTGTTATAATTTAGAAATTATATACAAAAATGAAAGCATATATCTTTATTCTTAAATATTAACTATAATAAAATGCTGTTAATGAATGCTTTCCCAGTGGAGTCTAGGAAATCTTACAACATATTTGTTTCAAATTTATTTTTTTAGATGTGGATCTCTCTGGTGTAGATGAGAAACAACCTTATGATTATAAATTTGTCAGATGGATGATAGCATCTAAGGTAAGAGTCATACTCTGGTTTTAAAATTGCTTTTCTATTGAAAGCAAGAGCAGTGCAACTTAGTTATTAAATAGTGTAGTAGAGATGTTCCATTCAAAATATTATTTGGTGTTGCTGTTAATTATGTGGCTAAAATATTGCTAAATATGCTGAAAATGTACCCTGTAGGTCTGTGTTACACCTCAGCACTTTTCTTTCGGCATGTTTAAATGTTTGTTGAATAGAAGTACTTTTGAAATCTTTTGCCTAAGAAAAGTAATTTGAGTTTAGAAAAGCCTAGCTTGTGCATACAAAACCAAACCTTATCTTTCCATCACAAGTTGTGAGGGAGAGTTCTAGAAATGGAATAGTAAAATCATCATGCTTAAAACAGATTTTTAGCACATATAAATAAGCAAATGCTATTTCTATTTTATGTTTCAGAAGCTGTCAGCAATTCCTCTTTCAGCATTCTGTGGTCCTGAAACAAAGAAACAGTTTGAAAAATATATACGTTTTTGCTTCATTAAGGTAAATTTATGTCCTGAAAATCAATGCAGTGCAGAAATCTGCAAAAGACTGACTGTAACATTTTTCCCAGGATCTCTTGAGTTGAATGTTTTTAGGAACAGAAAGTTAGCTTGATGTAAAATTCAGCACAAAGTAGCTTCAACTGTCTTTCTGCTGAGGGACGTTACACCATGAATGTGGGTGGCATGGCTAAGAAGGGGAACTGGCAGAAAGCAACTGGTTGGGTAACCATTTTTTATCTTACTGTACTGATTTTTAAAAACATTCTTGACCAGTGGTGACAGTGAAAATTAATGAGACAGGTAAACTATCAATGTGATTTCTATAATGCAGAGCAGAGATTTAACTGTAGAGCAGAGTGGTATGCCTCATGCCTATGCAGTGTCCAACAGAAAAACAGTAAAGAAGTCACCTTCAGGTTTAGCTCACTTGCTTGAAAATACTCAGGGTTTCACACAAGCTCCAAATTACAAAAGAAAACATGTTTTTTTGTGAATTAGCTAATTTTTACCATTTTGTGAACACCTCCTTTATATATTTTCTTTGCCCTGTTGAGTCTGTTCTTGAAAAGACTGAAAGACTTTGGGGACAGGTAGGTAAGCTTTGATAAGTCCAAAGCCCTGAGATGTTTCCCAGTTGTTCTGTAGCAGAGTCAGCATAATGGAACATGTGCAAATCCTTAACTGTTCTGTGTAAAGATCAGAGCTTTAGCCTGAACTAGTAATGAAGGGGAGTTTCCCCTTGTGTTGCTTAGTTCTTTTGATGAAGTGTAAAGTCTTTGGTATAAACTCAGCCACTAACAACCAGGATGAAACTTGCTGCTTGTAAATGTGTCTTGTCTGCAATGAGCAGCACTAATCATTTTGGACTAATCAAGTTGGACAACCTGTATGACTCACCAGGTTGTAGCCAAGCCACACAAATGGCTGATGGATGGATTACCCATATTTGGGGGGATTATTTTTAAGTGGTTCACAGCATAACATGGTTGCATGGAGATTAAAAAATCCCAATTGCACACACAGGGATTAGGAAGGTATAGAGAGACAAGCTAGCATGTCTCCAAAACAGAGCTGCCAAGTTACATCACTGCATTAATGCCAAGCATTTATATAAGTATTGCTTTCATTAAATGTGATAGTATAAATGCTGAGAAAACGTGTTATCTTTTAAATACATATAATAAATATTTTCAAGGAATCAGCACTGAATTCTTTGTGCAGTCCAGATTTGTAGCTAATAACTGTTAGGGAAAAACTGGCTGACACAATATTTACAGGATGTGAGTGAAACTGCCGAAGACTGATTTGGGATGATATAATCATGACTGCCTCTCTCTTCAAGAACTCCACACTTGCAGTAACAGTGCAACTGTTCCTTGTTTTGCAGAAAGACAGCACACTAGATGCAGCTGAAGTGATTCTGAAGAACTGGAATAAGCAGACAGGCTGATTTTTCTTATTAACTCTTCCATATGGTATAATTATCTAGTAGGGGAGTTTTATTGGAAATTTAAGAACAAATTACTTAATACAGCACAGAATTAATATGACATTGGAAATAACTTTTTGCTGCCACCTGCTGAGGAATTAAAACAATGATTTACCTAAAATGTGTGTGATGCAACTCAGAGGTTATTTTCAGTCTTTTCAAAATAATTTACTTTTTTCCTAAAAAAAAAAAATAAAATCTATGGGGTTCACTTCTTTTATTGAAAGAAAAAATTGGTAGGACTGTGTGTAAAATAAATAGATGATATAGGTATTTTAAAGCTTACAAGAAAAAAGTAGGAGGTTTATTTTTATGAGATAGCATAGGAACTAAAAAGAGAGACTTGGAAACGTCATGGTTTGTGAAACCAAATAACCTGCAGTAGAGGAAGATTAAGACATGCCTCATGTTAGATAATTGCAGTGACTTTCCACATACCTGCCTACCTACCTTGTCTGTGCACAAATTGCATCAGTTTAAATAAGATGAAAAGTGCTAAGTTGCATAATTACTATTTTATTTCCCACAATAGTCATGTGTGGTGTTCTGAAAGTATTCAGTCCTCAATAAAATTGTACAAGTGGTATCTAGAATAGGAATTCTATTTACTTATGTCTACCTATGTATTTATTACATGGGTAAATCTACAAAGTAAAATATAGAAGATTTTGCTTTAGAGGCCCCTTTACAATCAGATGTACAGTGACATAATCAATCCTGTCATTCTTTTTCTTACCATGTCACAACATAGGTAATTTCATACCAAACTTACTTCAAACTCTTTAGATCTAAGAGGACCATGGGCCTAATGCTGTGCTATGGAGCTCAACTGGCTTTGTTTCAAGCACAGTAGAAAAAGGACTGTTTCAAAAGACATCATTATGGAGAATTCCTTTCTAGTTTCCTCCTTTTTCAGTTCTCTCTGCAATCTTTTAATCTGTGGATGGGTTTCCCACTAGCAGAAGCAATCGAGGTAGGTAACCTCTTAAGGCTGTGTGCTTTGTTCTCCATGTCCTTTCTATGTTCTTCTTACAGGCTGTCCTGGTTTCAGCTGGGATAGAATTAATTTTCTTCTCAGTACCTGGTACAGTGCTGTGTTTTGGATTCAGTATGAGAATAATGTTGATAACAACTGATGGTTTGGTTGTTGCTAAATTGTGTTTATCCTGTATGAAGCCCTTTTTTGTGTCTCCTGCTTTGCCAGTGAGGAGGCACAAAAAAGAAAAAAAAGCTGGGAGGAAGCATAGCTGGGACAGGTGACCCAAACTGGCCAAAGGAATATTCCATACCATAGAATGTCATGCCCAGTATATAGACTAGGGAGTTACTGGAAGAGGAGGCCGATCAGGGTTCGGGGATGGGGTCTGGTATCAGTCAGTGTATGGTGAGAAACTGGATTGGGCATCACTTTTTCTTCTTTTTTTTATCCTTTCTATTATCATTAATATTATTTACTATTATTGTTCTTTTCTACTTTGTTTCAATTATTAAACTGTTCTTATCTCAGCCTACAGGTTTTACTTTTGATTCTCCTCCCCATTCCACGGGGCTGGGGGTGGGTGAACGAGTGCCTGTGTGGTGCTCAGTTGCCAGCTGGGTTTAAACCATGACACAGGTCTTACGGTGCAAAGCCCGAATAAGTTCAGTAACTAGTTTTGCAAATATTTTACTCATTCTGTGATTGCACAGCTGGAATCTTAACCAAATTCCATCAGACTGTGACTGTGGCCGGGACCTAAAAAAAGGTATAGAAACTGGACTGTGAGAGCAGCTGCTAGTTTTTTCATTAATACTTCTTGGTCCTGGGCTTTTGGGAGTCCAGTAGCTGGGACTTCCATAGTCTTTGTAGCTGTCTTGCACTGTTATTTTCCAAATCTCACCAGAAGATGGTTGGCTGGTATTTTTAAGGTGGTGTGTAGTCTTTGTGTAGAAAAATTCAGCAATTAAAATGACTCAACCTAAATTTCAGCATGAATTTCATTTGGAAATTCCTACATTAAATTTGAGGAGAAACTAATTTTTTAGGCACTAAATTTCTGTGAAATCCATACTCTGTTTTACAAGGAGTCTAAAATCTGTTTATGTAAGTTGTAGTAGGGAGCTGTGGTGTTGCACGAACTAAGAGATTGCAATTGAACTGCATGATAAATCAACAAACCAAAGGACCTTTAGACATAAAAGTGAGAACCAATGACTTGTTTTCATTAATGTTCATTGTGTTTGCAAAAGCATCTGAATATCCCATTGCATTATTGTTGAAATGATGATGGTAATATTAGCAATGTAAGAATTGCAGTTTAATTACACATTTTTATTAAGGACAGTAGCCAGCATGAGATACTTGGCATGAAATTTTAAGAAGCTCCAGAATGAGCAATTAAATAAGTTTTAAAATAAGATTATTGTTGGGACTACAGTGGTGGGAAAGAACAGATACAGCTGGGGACAGCAAGGTAAAATTTGTGTAAGCTGCTGAAATGATCTGTTGTTGACAGAGACTGTTAATAGTGGTATTCCCATCTGCCACATCAACCACTTTTTGTCTTCTGCTTTTGGACGAAGTGTTTGAAAAGTTGCTGCAGACGGGGAATAAAGAATTGAGGCTGTGTGGTGAAAATAAAATTCATTCTAGTTAATGAGAATAGGGTCAGGAGGATTGATTGCCAGCAGAGGATCTTTTTTGTAGAATGGAATATAGGAGAAGCCAGGACAAAGCTGGAAAGCTTGATAGGACTGATAGTGGTGATGGGGCACATCTGTTGCAGTCACTGCTCCATACATGGTTATGCGGAAACTTAATATCACATACTGTATTCACATTGACAGTTACAGTAATTTGTCTTTTATTATTCTTTCATATTTTGGGTTTACTGAAAAAAAGCCTTAAATTTGTATTTTAGTATCTATACCTTATAATAGTTCAGCTTCCTTTTATTCCAAAAGGTTTCTAATTTTTTTTAATCAAAGGAATTCATTGGCAGGTTCAAACCAGCTAATTTTCAACGAGCACATAGTATTTTAGTCAGCAGAGAAGTTTTTAGAAGTTGTATGGATTTGACTCAATATTAGCAAGTATAAACAGAACTTTTCAACCCCAGTGAATTTCCTTCTTTGAGCTAGTAAATTGAAAATACTCTCCTTATACAGTGGACACATGGTCTTAAGTGTGAAAAGTCCTTTGTATCTGATTGATAGATAGCAAATTTATAACTGTTAAGAGACTTCAATACTGATCACTTTAAAGCATTGAAGTAACGGCACTTTCCAAAATCTGTAGACAGTCCTGTCCTAACCATCCTTCTCTTTCAGTGAGAATAGCTCATACCGAAGGAATAAATTTTTTCCACTGTTTTATAGCTTGGGTTTGAAAACCTGTTGTTGCTGCTTATCATACAGACTAATTTTGCATAAGGATTATCTCTTGGGGAATTAAAGCCTCAACTGGAGTCCAGTGCTGGAGGGCTTTGGTTTTGCAACAGTTCTTGTGGTTTCTCCTTCTCTTTGGCCTGATGTTTGCTGCCAGGGTGGGTGCAAGGGGGAGGGACAGAAGGGGAGCTGATCACATCCTGCAGGAATGTGCAGGGTAACACAGGGAGCCCACACAAGCCAGCAGGTGTGTGTGTCTGCTCGAGTCGGGCCGAGTCTGTGCATGGCCTGTTTGCCGAGGGCTTCCCTGAGTCACAGCCGGGCTGCCCGACACCCGCGGGTCCTGCAGCAAGAAGGGCCAGGTTCTTCTCGTGAGGGAATCTGCGCAGTGGCAAAGCAGAACAGCTGTAGCAGGAGATGCAAGTAAGGGGGAACTAAACTTGTCTTTTCTTCCCCTTTCTAGGAACTGTCTCTTGCTTAGTTTCAGGGCCAAGAACGTATTGTGCGCCCTATGCAAACTTGGGGCAGTTTTGCTTACACTTGTTTTCTGCGACATTTCACTAAACTGCTGGAGTTTGCACAGCAACAGCTGACCCGGAGTCACGCCCCGGGGGGCAGCACGGCGGGCTTTGTGCAGGGGGTCTGCGGGCAGCCCGGGGCTGCTCCTCGTGGGCCTGGCCCCAGGGCGAGGTTCCAACCCAGGGCAGACCCTTTAAATGACGGCCCCAGGGCACGCCGCATCCTCTGATTTATTACAACGAGATTTTGTCTCGAAGCCGCCCTCGGTTCAGGGGGCGCAGCCCGCGGTCAGGCTCCCCGCTGGTACCGGCCGGGCCCGCAGCCGCACAACACCCACTGGGCCGGCCCCGGCGAGGGCGGGGCCCTCTGTCCTTCCGCCCGCCCCCTCGCGGGACCCGTAGGAGCGCCCGGCGGCCCCGCCCGCCGCTGCCGGTATTTAATAACCGGGACGTTCCCCCGACCCGTCTCCGGCACCGCTGCGGCACCGGCGAGATGGCGTCCACCAGCCGGTACGGGGGCGGGGGCCGAGGGAGGAGTGGGAGCAGCTCCACCATCGCTCCCGACCGCGGCACAGAGAGAAAATGGCCGCGCCGCCCCCGCTGCCGCCCTGGGACGGACCGGCGGCCATCGCCGCCCTCGCCCGGCCCCGGTGCCTCCGGCTCGGCGCGGCGCAGCCGGGCCCTCTCCGGTGTCCCGTGTGCCGGGTTCGCCCCGGCTCCTGGGGCGGCGGGAGGCCGGGAAGGGCGGCGAGGCGGCCGCGTCTGTCCGTGCGGGCCGGGCCGGGCGGCCCCCGGCGGAGCGGCCTCCGAGGGGCCGAGCCCGCCGCCTTTGCATCTTCGTGTGGCTATTGCCGGGCAGCGCTCCGAGGGGACGCCAGCGCTTTGCAGGATTTCGTGGCGATTCGTGTCTGGAGCGGGGGGCCCCTCGTTATCGCAGCTCGGTGCCAACGGCGACCCGGCGGGTTCCCTGTAGGGCCGGCCCCGCAGTGTCGCACCCCAGCGCGGCTCCGGCCGGGCCGGGCCCCGAGGGCCTCCCGCCGTGCCCCGGCCGGGCAGCCCTGGCGGGACCCCGCTCAGCAGCGCCCTGGCCCGGCTCCACCCTATCGGGCCTGGAAACTGCTTGCAGGTTCCCACCCTAAATCCGTACCGGCACCAGCTAGTGAACAAACGGGTTTCGGGCTCGGAATTCTTTTCCCTGGAGACCTGTCGAGCTTTTCTTTCCAGTCAGGAATGAAGGAAGGCTCATGAAGCAGACTGTGGAATGACTCTGTAACTCTTGCTAAACCTGTCCTAGGATCTAGGAAGTGCTTCCTTTGCTGAGATGGGCCTTTACACACGTGCCATGCATTTTCCTTCAGCTTAGTATATCGAGTATGTTGCAAGGAGTACGGTATATCTCTCTAGATATACGAGTTAAAATTGGCATAGGAAGACTAATTTTTACAATGTTATGTGAAGGTAAAGTCTGAAACAAAACTCTGATGGTATTCTCTGAGGCTTCTGTGTTTGTTTTTTTTTCCTGGTTTGCTTAGTGTGTCACTAGCCTTTTGTGTAATGCCAAATGTCAGATGATTGTGAATGCTTTGTTAACAGTTTTGTCATATGAAACTACTGACTGGGTATAGTGAGAAGGAAAGTAGTTTAAAGAGTTCCAGTGCAGAATTTTGAGCATAATTTACATCTGAGAATCTTGTGTGTACATTTGCTTTCTGGAGGCTTTAATATTAATGGTGATATTGATTTTGTTTTCAAGTCAGATATTTTTCTGAACAGTCAGTGGATTAAAATGTTTGGAGTGTTTCTTTGTATTTTTGACTCATCAGAAATATCTAAAAAATTAAAATTAAGATGGAATGTACAGCTTAGGCTGTAGTATATATTTTATTAAGTCTCTTATTTAGATTTTTAATGTTTTATATTGAGGTGGTTTTGGTGCAAGATACATTGCAAAAAGATGTGGAGTTTAAGATCTGAAGTCTTGATTGTCAAATGTAGCGTTATGGCATTTAAGGAAAAGGTGCAGCTTAGGTATTCAGGTTAATAGTCAAATAGCTGTAAATTCTGTATTATTTAAGTGTTCTTGTCAGTAAGGAACTGTTATGCTTTTGGATATGCAGCCTGCTTGTTTAAAAACAATTAATACTTCTCATTTTTTTTCTTAGTTTGGATGTACTTCCGCGGGTGACTTGCCCAAATCATCCGGATTCCATTTTAGTGGAGGATTACAGAGCTGGTGATATGATTTGTTCTGAGTGTGGGCTAGTAGTAGGTAAGTAGCTATTCATGTTTTTGAGTTACATGGTAACTTAAATGGTGTGTGTGGCTTTGCTTTCCTGCAGAAGTGGTGTATGATAATTTGAGTATTTAAAGATTCTCCCTCGATGTCCGATTGTGCGTGGTGGATTTTTTTTTTTTTTGTGATTGTCTGTTGGCCCAAAGCTTACTGTTCTGAATAGTCTGTCTTCTGGTAACTTCTTGCACTATGAGAAGAATCAAACTCTCTTTAAAGACTGAAAATTTAAAGTATGTCATAATATGAATTAAAGTATTGTGCTGTCTACTCCAGTATTCTGTCTTTAATCATGACTATTTCAGTTAGGAAAGTATAAGAAGTGTTATAAGAGCTCTTTGTGAAATAACTTGCTTACAAGAAAAAAAACAAACAACAACCAAAACACAAAGCCAAATTCCAACTAACCTCCGTTTCCCATTAGCTAGAGGTTATCTTCAGCCCTGAAGGATTTATCTTTACATCATTGCCAGCACCTGTGTTTGTTAATTACTTTTCCTAAAGCTTTTAAGACTATCCCAAGTGAATATCCTGTTTTTCCACTGGAAATTTTGCTGAGCTCTCTTACTTTGTTTGTGTAGCAGCAACTTCCACAGACTAAACTGTATTTCTTAGTATAATGGAATATTTAAAATAAAAGACCTTTTAGATATTGTCTTTGTTTGAATGAGAGAGAGTTGTCGTAGAACCTGCTGCACATGCATTTTTATGTATCTTTTCTAGGATGAGCATCTTATGTGCACCTGAATGTCTTTATTCCTTTTATGTGGGAAACTTTCCGTGGTGTTATTAATTCTTTAAACTCTGTTGATTTCTGTTAATTTATTTTGGGCCTGCCATTGTGAAAAGAAAACTCTTCTCGAAGAATGCACATTTGGGTGATTCATTCAGTGGTGCTAAATATTTCAAATGGTTTATGTCCCTCTCTCTTAGACTGTGGTGGTTTTATTTTGGCTTGTCAAATTAAAGATTTTTGTAAAAAGCTAAAAGTTTAAAGAATTTGCAGCAAAGGTAATGCTAATTTAGCCAGGTGACTAAAACAGATGTGCTTTCTTTATGCAAGAGTAAACTTCTACATAGCTTACAAAAGTGAATGTTAAAATATTTAAACTTGAATACTAGTTTCCTTTAAAATTATGAAACCATTTGAAAAGCTAGAGGAAGTGTTGTTACTGCTTTCTTAAAAGAAGGGCTCGTTTGAATTGCATAATTTCTGATAAAGGTCAGTGAATCAGAATAAATTTGTTGGTTAAAAATTCAAATATCCACAGCAGTATTTCCTATTGAAATATGGTAATAGGTTTCTAAGTTATTGCTTAAAAAAGTTTGGTCCACGTTCAGCTGTTTCTGTGGCTGCCATAGAAGTTGAACAAAAGTTTAGAAAAGCCCTTCTTGATTAGTTTGTAACTTTTAAGATAATTCTGGCTTTAGGAGAAGAGGGAAATATTTTTCTTTATAAATGTAATTTTTAGGAACTTGGAATTTGTCAGAAGTCTCACTTCATGTACTTTGTTACCTAGTCACAAGGTATTCTCTCCTTAGAGGTTTATTCTCTGGCTTTTCTGAATTAATAGCATTGGTGATTTCTTTAGTTCAAGTCGTTAACACTTTCAATGGGCAGACTCATTAGAATATTAATAGAAACTGTTAATGAGTTGTTTTTAAAATGTGTTTAAAATGGTCTTAGTGAAATTTACAGCCAACATTACTGGTAGGGTAAAAAATGTTTTTAAGTAGGCTTTTCTATGGATTTGTCACCAAAAGGCTTTAATAGTGTTATGCTGATTGTTCTCATTCTGTCTTGCCTTCCTTCATCTGTTTAGTTTACCTGCATATGTCCAATTCATCAGCTAGGGTATCTAGCAGGTAGTATGGCCAAAGAGAAGTGTGAGCACTCCAGACTTTTTTCTCATCTGGTCTGGTAAGAAGTTTAGAGGCGGTGTAAACCAGATCCAGTTCTTGATGCCCGTTTTCTGGAGATGCATGTGAAGTAGGCACATTTTAAAGGAGTGAAGACTAAATTTAGTTTTCATATGTTCCAAATGCAACTTCTATTATTTGTTGCAGACACCATGATGCAAGTTCCCCTTAAGAGAGTAGTGATTTCGTTTCCTGTTCTTACATGGAAAAGTTTCGTGTTTCAAGGCTTACATAGGTCATGATCACATATGAACAGAACCCACTGAAAATATATTTTGGGGTGTACTGAAAGTTAGTGAGATCTTTATTGCTGAAGGGAATCAATTAGAACATTTAAACCCCCCACAAAACTCAATATACTGTGTAGCTGAAGTGCTACAGGTTTATTTAGAAAAATGGTGCTTTTAGTGTCTGCAGAGCACTGCTGATGTATGTGGAACAGAATGGTAAATGCTGAATTTGTCTTTATTTTACTGTTGTAACACTGATATTTTTTTTCTGGTGTGTGTGCAGTTTAGCTGCAGACAGAGCTAAGAGACTTTGCCTAAACTAAGTGTATTTGCATTTGATGTTTTTCCTGCTTGCTACGGCAAAGTACTGAAGCTTTGCATTTATGAAAAAAGTGTGAGTTAATTTAAATGTAGAACTGTTTCATAGGATAAAATGGCTGGTGCATAGATAATTTTCAAGTTTTGTAATCAATTTTCTGGGAATGTGAGATCAGATCAGTAGTAATAGTATTATGACTGATCTTGCATTTATCAGGTCTGCATCTGAAAGGGTAAAGCACTGGAAAAGTTTGGGGGACCAGGAGGCTAGGAGAAGGAGGAGCTGATCTCCAGCAGTTGAATTCATATTTTAGGCAGAGCTGTATATTGCAAGCACTACTTTCTAAAGGGATTTTTGAGAAAGTTTTAGTCAGAGTTGTATTCTACTTACAGGTTCTTAGTCTCAATAAGATTGAAGTTAAATCTAGTGTATTGCTTTTTCTTTGCACAGCATTTTCCACATATTCTAAAATAACTGTGGTGTTTTGCTGTGCTGTATTAAAATAATTAAACCTTGTAATGTCAGTATGACTGAAGCTGATGTCTGGTTTATTATTGTTTCAAAATACTGCTTCAGTCTACTAAAAACTCTCATCTGCCTTTTCACTGTTACCTTTTGTGGATTAGCTTGTGTTCTGTCTTTTCATGGTAATTATTTCCAACTTGTTAACTTTTCCTTCTGCTAATTGCTTTTCTTGCATGAAAGGCATTTGGAGACCTAAATTACAATTATCCATGGAATTTTGATATTGATCTGGATTGACACACGTCTGAAACTTTACAACTCTATGCTGAAGTTTCTCTGCTGTCATAAGTATTGTTTCACTCTACATACTTTTCTCCAGTCATTCTAGACTATGTGGCATAATAAGTGTTCATGGGCTGATGTGAGAGCTCACAAAGAGAGTTCCTAGGGCTTGGAGAAGTAGTTAGTTCTTTGTTTATTTAAAGTGTTCACTGTATCTTGTTCTTCAGACAGACTTGGTGGGGGAAAAGCATGTTGTTCAAGAACAGAAGTCTAGTAAATCTTCTTTCTCAACAGGTAAATATTTTGCTTACTACCTTTTAGACAGTAAAAAAGGCTAGAAGTCAGCTGATGTGCCAGAAGGGGCTGAAGAAAGCAGAATCAAAGTGGAAGACAAAGGACTGAATTTTCTTGATGTACCAAGGTGGTGACCTGAATTTCAGAGGAAGATAAGAACAAGTCCAGTGGCATGTACTGCTGTGTAGCACCTCAGCTAATTAGGAATGCCTTTCTGATCTAAGACTTTCCTTAAACTTCTGTGTAGCTTCATTATATGTTGTCTTAGTGTGCAGGAGTTGGAGCAGTGAGGAGTTTGTTTTCAGCATGGAGTAAGTGATTTTCTGTAATTGGTTAGCTCTGTCTGCTTCAGTAGGCAGGAGTTGCTTAGAGAGGAACAGTGCTCTTGTAGGGAGTCAGGAAAAAAGCAGAAATCTGTCTTCAGCTGATGAGGATCCTTGGACACGTATTGACTTCTTAAAGCTTGGAACTGGATTATGACCAATATTCAGATATTTATTCCATGTTCTATGTATACCTGAGTGTTCAGTTGAAGGATTTTGGGAAAAAATATTCAATAGCTTGTGGTCAGCAGTAAGGCTGCTATAAAATTGTGTCCGAGTATTTGTTTGGCTAATACTTCAGAAAAGTTTGGGGTCTGAATGGTGCATCGTAAATTCAGGTGTGATCTGTGAAGATTAGGTAAGATTTAACTATACCACAGGTATTTTTTTTTGTCTGCAGTATAATAAACCAGTAGCAAGGGGTTTCACAATTGCCTCTCGAAAGGCCAGTTCTTTACTCAAGATGTCTGTCATTAGGGATAAGATCGCTTGCTTCTATATAGATGCTTGTTTTCTGGAACCCAAAGAAACCATTTTTTTTCAGCTGCTGGTAGTATCCTGTAAGTGGGGAAGGTGCTTAAATACTTCTGACTTGGATCCAGTAGAGGGCAGTTATGTCCATAGGGAAAAATCTTTTAATGTTTGGGTGCATGTTCACATTTACTTCTTTCTGCAAGTATTACCAATCTTTAAAATATGAATTCTTAATTCAAAGTATTGCTTGAAAAAATAGGCAAAAATCTTTAGATACTGGTTTGCTGCTTTTGTTCTTGGTGTCCAGAGCACTAAAAAGTGTCTGACAACAGTTGGTCCTTGCAAAAAGACTCTTTGCATTCAGAGGAAAGCTAGTTATAAAGAATACTGATGCTTAAAAACATTCTGAATAGTTGACTCTTGCATGAGCATTCATGGATGCTTGATTTTATACAGGGGATTTATAATATGAAGAAAATAATTTGCTGGTCTTTCTCAGCCAGCGTTTCAAATAGTCTGTTTAAATTCTAACTCTTTTCAGCTTTAAAGACAAGGGGGGTGGTTCTAGCTGTTCAGCAATAATGCTTGTAACGGTGGAAACAGACTTTAGATGACAAAAGTTGGCATCTTTTGTCAGGCTTTGTAATAAGCACCTCTCACAGCATGAAAGTTCTTGAAGGGTTTAGGAAGCTTTCTAGTTAGTGGGTTCTTGGCTGGAGGCCAGAGGTGTTTGAGAGCTGCTAATACTTCTATTAGGTAAAGTACTAGATTTATCTAGTGGGATAACACTGATATTTTGAATCACGTTATTTAGGGAATGACTTGCTTCTTATCAGATTGACAAAGTGACTTAGGGCAAGTAAGGGCTAGAAACAATCTGAACTCCTCTGATGGAAAAAACATCCATAGCCTCTAATTTTTGTGATGTAGTGTAGGTCAGGCACAACATTGTTTATTGAGATTCTGTAGTTTGGAGCATCCTTCGCAAGTACTTGGGTTGTTAATCTTTTAAGGGCCTCAAGTCCCAGAGAGGTGTAACTTGAGCTGACCAGACCTGTCCACCAGATCGTTTAACATTTCTACTCTCATTTGCTTCCTCCAAAACCATTGTACGAGCTGATGGCTTAGGAAGCCTGGAAATCCTTTTAGATTTGTCATAATTGTGATATGCAGGAGCTGCTAAACCTTTGTTCTTGTAGCAGTCACTTGCCTGTGGTGCTGTACTGTCTGTTTCAGTCCAGAGTTGCCTTTTGATACTTGTATGATGCTGTTGAGGTCTGGCAACCAGTTGAAATTGTCTGTGGCTTTTTTGTTTGTTTGCTTAGGGGTTTTATGTTTTGTTTAGCATCTGAAAGCCTGCGTTAGTTATTTTGAGTAGACTGGTGTTGCTGGTGGTGATGATGCATTCATAGTGTTGAAAGAATACTACTATCTTACAAACGGCTGGAAATTTTGTAGAAAAAGCTGTGGCTGTAGAACTTTTTTCTGTCCCATGAGTTTATTCTTTGGTAACATTTAATACATCTGGTCTTAAACAGAAGTTCTAAATCTTTAAAATGTGGGGGGGGAAGGTTGAGTACTACTGTATGGGGAAGTATATAAGGTAATAAATAGCATGTGGAAGAGTAGATACCTGGAATACTGTGTCTAACTCTGGGCTTCTCAGTACCAGAAAGAGAGAGACTTGCTGGGGCAAATCAGCAGAAGGTTGCAAAAGTATTTGGGGGTTAGGAGAGGCTGAGAGCTGAGACTGTTACTCTGACTGTTCAACTTGGCTCTGTGCAGTTACATGTCTTCATGATTCTCCCCAGCTTGTAGTCTGCTACACAGCTTTTCATTGTAGTTTGTCTCAGCACTTCACTCTGGGTTGACTGAAATAAAGTATAATCCTATATATATATATTTTTAAATTTGGCATTGTAAAATGCTTTTAATTAAAAAGTATAATATATGTGCTCACTAGATGGCAGCAGATTCCTTAACTAACTGTAAGAATGAAACATTCTCTACTACAAATAGGTATTTTGGGACTTCAGAGTGCAAATAAACTTTTAATACCGTATTTATGCTAAGATTAAAATATTAGTAATGTGTAGAACTTGATGGAATGTGGAGCTAACATTAGAACTCCTCTGAAAAAAACTTAACATGCCTTCTCAGAACTGTTGCATGACTGGATGTGGAAGATTACGTTACTTGGGGCTTGAATATCATCACATGTCTCGTTTTGGTCAAATGTCTTCAATTTGCAGCTATTTTGTCTTTGTGTAACAGATAATACAAAATGCAGAAAAATAAGAAAATAAGTGTGTTTTATGAGTTATTGCAAGTAGAGTGCAACATTAAAATAGCTGGTATTATTCCTCTATAAATATGTAACTGAAAATTCAGGCCTTGTTGAATGAAAATGTTTTCCCTTGAGAAATCACCTTCTATTTTTAGAGGAGGAGTAAACATACATAAATTTTGATGTATAGATGTTTTAAGCTAATTTTTAAGAACTGTTCAAAATTATGTTTTAATTTTTGAGTCTGACCTGAGTTTTCTCTTACATTTCTGCAGCAAATGCTTTTTGTGTTTGTCAGTTGTGAAGAAAAGTAACCTTGGTCTGAGGTTGTCTGTTCTGAGCAGCAGCTCTGCATTTTACTAAATGAGCTTTTCAGAGGGTGGGCAACTTGAGTCAGGGAAGTTTTGCAGTGTGTGTTTGCACTGGAGTCTGTTGGACTGTATTTTAAAGAGGAACTGAATACTGGAAGAATGGTTTACAAAAAGAAATGAAGCAATGGAGAAAAATTTATCTGTTCAGAAAGATGCTTTAGGATATCAGCCTGGAGATGCATTTCACAAAGATTTGGTCCTGTAAGCTGTTGTTTTTCTATGTCCATCAGAGGAGGAAGCTGAGAAGATGAACTCACCCATTTGAGGAAAATTAAATAAAGGCATGTGTAATGTAACTGTATCTAGTAAAGCTTATTTTTGTTCAAAAGAACTGCATCAAAAGGAAGTAGCAAAGGGAATATGCAGCCACTCCCATCCTCACTGTAGCTTGATAGAGTTGCCAAAACCAATATAATGTGAGAAAGCAGAGACAATTTTATAATGTACTTACTGGGAGCTTTCTTACTCTCATGTTTGACTATTGGGCCCGTGTTCAGCTGCTTCAGGAAAGCCAGTCAGTCGTGTATGACCCAGCAAATTCCATTTAGGACTTGAAATCTTAACTCAGGATCAGTTTTCAAGGCTGATTTCTTACACTGCTTTTTGTAAGACTGAATTTAGTATTTTAAGGTTTTGCTTTGAACACTTAGGGTGGGGCTTAATTGCATCCGTACTAATAGCATAGTAACAAAGTGGGTTCTTTATGTTTTGAAGAGTTAAAATAAAAATAAATGCCACATTCAGTGTTTTGTTTTTGTTTGTTGTTCAGTGGGATAATTCAGTTAATTATCCTTGTAACCAAATACATTTTCCATCTATGGAAACCTTTGGACCTGTTCCATTTTTGTTAATACTTCTAGCTTGTGTCACACTTTTATAGGAGCCTTAGGTGGAATGTGCTGCCCAGGACCTCTGTATATTTTTGATGACACTGACAGTATACAAGAAAACTTCTTTTCTGCCATAGCAGATTTCTTGGCAAAGTAAAGATATTTGCATACTGTGTCTTAATTACACAAATGCTTTATATTCAGTGATTTGTTCTACTTAATCTTTTCTCACTCTGAAATAGCAGTCTCAATCCTCTGTTTGTAATATGTTTGCCAAAGCAGGCAGTGATATAACACTTTTTTGTTAGAGCAGGAATGGTTCATAACTCACAAGAGGCAGATCCCTGGGTGAGTCATTTAGGTCATTCCCACTTGTGTGGAAAAATATTACATCACTGCCCTGTACTCAGTGTTCTATTTATACCATGCCAGAATTTTAAGTACATTTTGCTTTTTTTAGATGCTGTAAACAGTATTGGGGGCTTGTCTAAAAGTAAAGTTGCTGCTAGGCCATAGAAGGACCATTACTGAATCAAATATTTACAGAGAGTCCAGGAGCCAGAGGAGCACACTCTGCAGAGTCAAGCTTGCAAGGGCAGGGGGGAGACCTTTGTAGCAGAAAGAATGGATCTGTGCTGCCTTTTACTCTGCTGTTTTCTTAACCCTGTAGCTTTTGATGTGTTTTTTTTTTCTCCTTCCCCTCTTGGTTTTCATTAGAGCAGCAAATAAAGGTGGAGCCATAGCTGTGAGCATGTCTGACAGACACTGATGAGAATGCCTCTAACCTAAAGTTATTCTTTTTGGTTGTGGCAATTTCTTTTGGTTCATTCACAGCTTTCAATTTCAAGTATTCTCCTTGCATAATGTTATGTTAAAAATAGAGTTACTCTGTCAAAATAGATCCCTCCTATATCCCCCAGGTATACACCACTGTCCATACCTCCTGTATTTTCTCCAGCTTTGTATCTTGTATTACTGTGGTTTGCAGAGTGCTTTTTTATCTGTCTCTTAGTTTTCACTGGGTTAAATCAGCCTCTGTGGTTTCATACTAAGACTTCCATACCGGAAATTTCTGTTGCAGTCAGTGCTACTTATTTTTGTGCAGATGTTTCTTTCATGACACACTTAAACACTGATAAAGGTGGTGAATTTTTCCTCAGGTTTAGCAAAAAAGGGTGACAATTACTCTGAAGTTTCTTCTGATATGCTACACAGAGCTGTAATCTCCTTTACTGCATAACACTTTTCTTAGTGTTCTTTTTATGTTTTTCTGTACATGTATTCTTAAAAATTCTCTAGTATTGCTCTAGAGGCAACACGTTTGAGATGCAGCTTTTATGAGATCTGTGAATAGAATGAACTGCACTGCCAACAGTGGGGTGGGGGCTGGAGTTTGTATGTTTACTTTTGTGTTTGGTTTTTTTTCCCCTAAGTTTCTATTATTGTGATTACTGTGGGGCTTTTGCCTGCATCAGAGTGTGGGTTAGTTATTTCTCAAACTACGAAGTTGCTGTAGGAAAGGTTTAGGTGAATGTGAGATGAACAAAGGACTGCAAGCAAAGTTGTTTCATTCAGAGAATGTGGGTTTAGTGCTTTTTCTGCTTGCTCTAAATCTGTACTGAAACTCTTCCAGGTATAACAGGGTAGATTAATAGTTTTGTATATAGATTGTATGTTCATACTGTCAAGCATTGTACATGAAGGGGAATTGGGCAGGGTCAGAACTCAAAGAACAAGAACTGAGCTGCAAAATGTCATGGTGGGTTAGAAGGTGCAAAGTTGAGAGTAAAAAGGACCTGGAACTCTTGCAAAAGAAGTGATTTACTACAGCTTAATGGGATTGTGTGTGCTAGATAATTCACATGTGCACCTTGAACACATGGCAAATGTGAGAGAACTTGTTAAGTTATAACAACTGACTCATTTGTCCAAGTGCTGAGAACATCCTGACTTCAGCTTGAAATCAAGGTCTTGATTCCTTTTGCATACTGAAAATCTCTTTTTGGATAACTGTACCTTTTTGTGTTCTGGATGCATTTCTTTAGTTATTTATGTCTTCTGTGCAGCTCTTATAGCATTTTTTTTCCCATTGCCTTAACTTGTAATCCTAAACATTTTGGTATATTGTCCTGCAAGTTACTGTTCTGTTTGGGAACGCCAACAGACTGCCTTCTTACAACGGAGAGCTCAGAGGTCTAACCTAATGTTCTGAAATATTTCATGAAACATTATATTAATGCAGACTATTGCTTTCTGTGATCTCAGGTGACCGGGTCATAGATGTAGGGTCAGAGTGGAGAACTTTCAGCAATGACAAAGCAACAAAAGATCCATCTCGAGTTGGGGATACCCAGAATCCTCTGTTGAGTGATGGCGACTTGAGTACAATGATTGGCAAGGTAACACTTAAAATACTAAATTTTACTAAGTTTGAGTGTTTTTATGTCAAGTACATGATTGTATGACCATAGGGAAAATATTCAGTGTATTTATTTACAAATATTTTACCTGAACTGAACTCCTACATTTCAACAGTGTGTAAAATGTGACTTTTTCCTGGGGGTAGCAGGAAAGGGCCAACCTTCACAAAAGCAAGAAAAGTCTGCAGTGCTGTGTGGATACTTGCCACCCTTTGGTATGATGCTATAAATAGGAAAGCTGATGTTGCAATTTTTAAAGAAGCACTTTGACTTAGCAAGTGTATTTGAGATGATTCTGAAATAAGATGCTTAGTTCTGAGATCTCAATAGTACTGCAAACTTGAGCTGAATTTTTTTTTTATAGTAAAATCTGTATCAGGTTCATATTGGAGACCCGGAGAGCTATGTGCTTGTTGTGTATATTCTTCCAATTCATGTTAAAGCACTAAATGGAGAATTCTTTCGTGGTGTGAATGTCCCAGAGGAAAGTATTCCATCTATATTTGGGTTAAAATTTAGTGGTAAATCATATCTTGCTGTCTCCCATGAGAGGGCAAGCAAGATTAGTCACATAAATATACTCCCTTTTAATGAAGTAGTGACCCAGGTAAGTTTTCTTTGTTGTACTTTCTGTTACATTTTTTTGCTGCAAGAACCAAATTAATTTTTGTGGATTTCTTGAATGTTTCATGAAAGGTGGTGCAGTTGCTCATAAATAACTTAAAAATGTATTGCTGCTTTTTATTTGCTTCTGCTTCTCGGAAGCTTTTGTTCCAGTGCTGTTGCTAGGATGAAGAAGTAGACATGCCTGAATATGTATGGCTATGTATAGGGAGGGAGGTGTGCAACATACTTTTCAGCCAAGAATTTTTCAAAGAGATGAGGTTGACTAGCAAATACTGATGGACAGCCAATCTTTGACCATTAGTGAAAAAGAAACCTTGTGTTCAAGGAATTGTCCAAGTAGATGCTTGTGTTTTGGACAACTCCAAGCATTACTGCCTGTAAGATTTTAGGTGGCTTTTGGAATCCATTCAGGCAGTAAATCTGTACTGCTCCATTAAAAATATTGGCTCTGTGAAGCAGTGCCATAGAAGTCACTGGGATTTTAAAAGTCACTTGTGTAGGATCAGAAAGATTGTAGTTGAGAGGGCATGGACTTCTGTTACTGATTTGGTCAGCTGTGGTAAAGATCAGAAATAGACCTTTAGAGATAGATGGAGAAATGGACTGTTTGCTCCAGGTTCATGTTGTTTCTCATTTTGGGACTGTGTAAATACAGGGTTTATTTCTGAGAACTCAGTTTGATTCAGTAGGTAGAATGACTTGAGCTCCTTTGGATTCTCTATCCAGGTGAATCGGGACTTGTGTTGTTAACACTCTTCTCTCTGGAGGTTCAGATTCTAATTTAGAATAAGAGGGATGGCAGCCTCAGTGAGAGAAGACATAAAGAAACCTCTGTGAAAAGTTTGTCCATGAAAACTAAAAATTTTCAGAGATGGACATTCAGCTAATGAAACAGTTTTGCTGTTAACCAGAACATCCCATGATAGGCATGACCAAACTTGCTGAAGCAAAGAGTGCCATTCAGTGAAGATAAGATGTGGGAATGTTAGTGTGGCATGATTTAACCTATGAGATCTGAGTAAAAATGTCCGAGTACTGGAACTGCCAGGGTCGTGTTGGGGAATGTAGAAGGGGCAATTAGTCCAACTCTGGATACTTTATTTGCATGGGGAGGAATTGTAGAAGAGATGCATTATTGTCTGTGTGAAATTGGGAGTCTCTTTGACAAACCAGGATGTTTTTTGTACAAGAGTTCCTGTGTTTGTCTTGCCAGAGCTGAGGCTCTGGGATATCAGCTCATTGATGTGAACTCTGTATGAGGGGCTGCTTTTTTTTTCAGTCATTTGGAAGGAAGAGAATGGCTTATATCAGAAGATGCTGAAGAAATCTCCTATCAGTGCAGAAAGGGCATGAATTTTGCAGCAAAAATAACTAAACCAAGGAAGTAGTACATTTCTCAAGCAGTCTTCTGAAGTCCCTGCCAGCAGTAGGCTGGGATGAGAATTGACCTAGATATGCACAGTGGTTGAACAAGGGTGAAATTGGTGTAGTCATGAGGAGGGTAAGTAGTATCTGACAGAGTACAGAACAATCTCCATGAATTCCAAAGAATGAAGAAGGTAAGATTGTTATTTTCCCAGTTCTTAGAATGGCCCATAGTGGACCCCAAATCTGTGTGCCAGAGATTGCTTTAGCCTTTTGCATGGGACAGGGAACAGGAGTATTCCTTTCTGCCATGTAGGACCACAGATAATAGAATCTTTACAGCAGATCTGCCCTGCCCTCCCAATAACACTCCTACCAAAAAAAAACAAACAACCCACCCTAAAACATTATTGTGGAAAATCCAAAAGAGAAGGACATAGGTAATTCTCTTGGCATGTTGTATTAGAGATGATTGTTAAACTCATGGGAATGTAGGTGTAAGTGGAGTCTAAACCAATTACAACAGTAAAGTTCTGGTGACTGGCTATTGCCTTTACACAGTAAAGGAAGGGGCCAGTTCTGCTTCACAGAATGGTTTGTCACTCTTTCCTCTTGGAAGCCAGGAGGTGCTGCTCTAGGGCTCTAGGGCTCCTTTCTTCTGGGGATGTGTGGTCTGTATCTGCTCACAGCAAAGGAGAGGCTGCTTTGCCCATGCAAAGGGATTAATTCCTAACTGGGTTTACTACTTAAGGAACCCATCTGTCTGAGGCAGCAGCAGCCTGTGTTGGAAGAAAGATTAATTTGTCTGTGAAGAGGAGGGTGAATAGCATAGTTAGCTGTGGTGGAAGTGGTTTGAATTCCACAGGCAGATCTTCAGGATATTGGCACAGAACTGTAAGTCTCTGAAATTAGATACTGTGTGCTGCAGTTGATCTGATTACAGTACAGATCAATTGGAGGTGTGGTGAAGTCTCACATTAATTGTGACTTGATTGCCAGAATGCTATAGTTATTTCTAAAATTCTTTCGTAAAATTAAAGCTGCACAAACAGCTTCTAGATCTGCCTTGATATAAAGAACTCTTTCCTATGAATCTAAAAGAAAATTGAAAGTTTTGTTTCCTATCTCGTGGAAAATGTCTTTTTGTCACCCTTGGTAGTTAATTGATTCCTTCTTGCAATGACTGCAACTCCCAAGAGAATTTAGATTGTTTGAACAAAGAACTAATGCAATCTCTTGGCATAGAATTCCTATCCTTTGATCAGATATCTGTGAAAGGAAGCTGGCTGTTGTCAAACTGCATGGCCTGAATCTGGTAGTGCTATATTGAGAAGCAATGGCACGATATCAGGGGCTGATGATTGAAAAAGAAGAAAGGATCCATCACACTGTATAATGAACTGGGCAAGAAGACTATTGGATCTGGGGGCATGCCTTGATGCTGTGGTTAACCCCAAGTCAGTGATGTGGATGATGCTGGTGATACTTCTACTTTCTGCTAAATGTGGTATATACTGGGGTATAAAGCTGTTGGCTGCCAGCACTGTAAGCCTGACCACCACTGAGCCCCTTCAGAGATTAACACTGTTTATTTGACTGTGCTTTCTCACTTTAGCAATCTTGAATGCTGTTTCCAGGAGGTTTCTCTTCTGTTCGAAAGCCAAACAGGTAGAACTCCTGACTTTGACAGATACTTTTCTTGGTGAGATGGGAAAGACAGAAGTAGATGTCTCAAAGGCCACAACAGTAAAACACAGTTCTTAAAGTCTGTTTTATTTCAGCTAAAACTGTGTGGCTTCTGTTTTTTTTTTTTCCATGGAGGGAAAGGCACTCCTAACATGGTTGTCAAGGGCTGAAGTCAACAAAGCATTGTCCCTCAATTGAAAGCTCCAGAAGGAAAGTAGATGGTGCATTTAAATAGCAAATGCAGGGAGAATAGCTGTGGTTTATGTAAGCAATGGAGATGGAAGAGTGTTTTCCACCCCTTTTATAGTTGTGAACTGTATATTGGGTATGGCTCTTGGAGAGCAGTCATATCAGCAGGGTTAAATCCTTGCCTAGTTCCAATGTACAGCACCTAAAACCTAAAAGATGTTAGTGGTGTTTGGTGTTTTTTTGTGGTTGTTTTTTTTTTTCCTGTTCTTAACCAGTGGACTAGGGAAAATCTCTGTGGTGAAGGGGAATACTGTCTGGCCCCAGGAGAGAGCAGTATTTCCTGGTAAAATACTATCTGGCATGAAGCCTGATAGACAAGGACTGGGGACTTGCTGTTGTTTGTGATCACTCTTCTGGCATCTGCAAGAGTTTGAGCACATGCAGTTCCTGTAAGCATTTGTGGATAGTACTGGTCTAGGAGCCATTTGATGCACGTGGATGTTGTAACATCCATGTGTAGGGAAGAGGGATGTGAGTGATGGCCAGGAAGGAGCCTTTTGACCTGAGACTTGTGTGTTTTGGGTCAAGGAAGTTCTGGCATAATTTTTGAAAGGAAGGTCTAGTGTTGCTCTTTGTGGCCTGAAGTCTGATTTGCTTGATTCTTGCTTTTTGTTTATCTTTATATCTTACTGGAAACCTTTGGCTAGTTGGAAGTGTTCATCCAGTCAAGACAGTAAGGTTGTCTGAGCATCCTTCTGCTGTGTTGGTGCCAGGATCACTTCTGGATGCTTGTTTCATATGAAAGGATGTTTGAAGAAGTAGAAAAACAAGAACACTCTTGGAATATAGCATCTGTCATAGAGGGCCTGTTCAAGGAGCTAGGGAAACTTGTGAGGGAGAGTTCTGTGCCAGAGTCCTCAGTTGCCACAGCAGCATCAAAGTGTGTGTGCACCACAGGTACGTGTCTCAGCAGTGGAGGTGTCTGCTGAGCCCATCGGAAATGGGGTGGGATGGAGACCTTGGGCATGAGGAAGTGGGCCAGTGTAAGTGAATGGTCAAGAGTGAGTGTTACTACTCTCAGCCAAAGAACATGTATTAAATGCAGAAGCACACAGAGAGATTATAGGATTAGAGGCTGTGTCAAAATAGAAGGGCAATTCCCAAGAAATGGGTCAGGAAAGAAGAAACTGGGCAGCTCAGTAGAAAAAGGTGATGCCAGGGCATGTTCTGTCCTTTGTTCACTGTGTCCTCATCCTGCGTTGTACAGCCTGGACATCCTGATACATTGCTCAGTCTTCAACATGAGAACTGTGTGCAAGTGCCTAGCCAGGTTATCAGTCAATCACAGAGCAAGACCTGCTTTGTGCTTACTGTTTTTGGCAGAACAGACAGTGTAGTAGTTGGTGTCTGCAGTGGGGTGCTTAAATGACCGAGTCTGTCTGGAGTGAGTTGGATGCCCCCGCCCAGATAAATTGTTTGAAGGTGCCAGAAAGGAATAAATGCATACAAATTCAGAAAATCCAGGTTTCTACTGATGGCAGAATTGTTGTGAAGAAGCATTTTCCACTCGAGAGAACTCATGGTCCCCTGTGCACTGTGACAGCAACCACATAAGTAATCAATATAAATTACAGACATTGGTCTTCTGAACTTAACAGGCTATGGGGTTGTCATCAGCTATCACTAATCTGATATGGCATTATTTGTTAAAGACATGTTTTGGACTGCTGGCTAATTGAAAACATTAGACCTTTTAGGCCCTTGTAGTTGGGCAAATTTGCATATTTAATAGAAGTGTGCAATTTGCGCTGTAACTTGTAAGATACAAATGAAACGCATGTCAGAAGCTTGTTTTAAAGTGTCCAGGTTGAGTTTGTGGCTCTTACTTCTTCTAAGACCTCAAGCTTTTCTTTTAGGAGGTCTATCATTTTCTGGTAAAGTCAAAATCTGTGGATATTTCCATTTTGTGACTAAGGTTTTCAACTGCTAGCAGGCACACTATCAAGTTGGGTCTGAATAGCTCATTGGTTTGGATGTTCTCTTTGCCCATGCCTTCACTGTCGTAGTTGAGTTATCATTGTAACAGCTGGTTTCCAGCTGGCCACAAAATTGTTTTTCTGCCTCACCAGTGTGCCACAGTGCGGATGCAGTCCTAAGGACACATGGGTTGCATCAAATCTAATCTTGGACCTCAGCATTGGTGACAGGAGTATTGAGATGCACACATTAAACTATTGTTATATGAGGAAGGAAAAACCCCTGTGTAATCTGTGGTCTTTGGAAAGCAATTCACAATTTGAGACTGGTGCAAAGCATAGAACTTGAGGTGTGAACGATGCTCTAGTGAATGATTCACTTTCAGTGATGTTTATTTGAACAACTGCTTGAACTGATGCCTTGAAATAAAACGGACAAAGCTGGAAATGTTTGCTCTCAAAGTGAGGAGGAAGTTCCTTGTGTTATTGACAATACAAATCTTTCTTTTCAGGGCACAGGTGCAGCAAGTTTTGATGAATTTGGGAATTCAAAGTACCAAAATCGCAGAACTATGAGCAGCTCTGATCGTGCGATGATGAATGCTTTTAAAGAAATTACGAACATGGCAGACAGAATCAACCTCCCTAGAAATATAGTTGTAAGTTCATGTCTCCCTTCCTTAAATTGTTCTGGCATTGACTTAGTTAGCATAATATAATGAGCACATGAATTTTTGATATTGCTGCTAATTAAATGGCCTAGAGTTAATTAAATTTCATCTTCTTGCGTTGAAGGATCGAACAAATAATTTATTCAAGCAAGTGTATGAGCAAAAGAGCCTGAAGGGAAGGAGTAATGATGCCATTGCTTCTGCTTGTCTCTACATAGCCTGTAGGCAAGAGGGCGTTCCAAGAACATTTAAAGGTAAGTTTTCAGTGACACAGATTCAATTTTGCTATGAAGTAAAGGTCTAGTTACTGTCACTGTAGGAGGTTGGTTTTCTCATTCCTGGACTTTGTCAAATTGGTTGTTCTCAGCTACAGCTCACCTTTGAGGGGGAGGGTAGAAGACTCTGGAAATTTGTTGCATTTGTGGAGTAGGCTCTTGGGCATGGGATTTTTGGTCATACTGCATTAAAAAGAATTTAGCATTTGAAAGTTACTCTTGAATGTTGGGGAAACTTAAAAGGCATAGCTTTGATGGGAGAATGGTGGGGACTGTTGTAACTGAATTTGAACCAGCAGTTCTGCAGTAAATTTAGGCAACTTTTCCCTGACAAGGATGCAGCTCTCTAGCACTGAGTACCAAATTTCCCATACTAAGTGAGCTGTATTAATTCGCTCCTTACGATAAATGTGGTTGACTGAAGTTGACAAATGTTCAAAGCTTATTTAGTGACAGTGACCTTCTTAGTGGGAATCAAATTTGATTGTTTTGGGGGAGCAAATGCTGTCGAGCCTAAAGTTTAATTTTTATTCTTTCTTTAGAAATATGTGCAGTGTCCAGGATTTCAAAGAAGGAGATAGGTCGGTGTTTTAAACTTATTTTGAAAGCTCTTGAAACCAGTGTTGATTTGATTACAACTGGAGACTTCATGTCACGATTCTGTTCCAATCTGGGGCTTCCCAAACAAGTACAAATGGCAGCAACGCACATTGCCCGTAAAGCTGTGGAATTAGATTTGGTTCCTGGGAGAAGCCCTATCTCTGTAGCAGCTGCAGCTATTTACATGGCATCACAAGCTTCTTCAGAGAAAAGGACACAAAAAGGTAAACCAGCCTTTTTTTCTTTTAGTTGACCATGTTTTCCTGCTTGAAAGAATATCGAGTGCTGCTGTGAAACCTGGATGAGGTGTGTGCAAGTAGTGATAAGCTGCCATCTGACTGCATACAGCAAGGACCAAACCAGGATCTCCCAGTCCCTGAAATGGAGTAACTGGCTGTGCTCAGTGTAACTGAGTTCATTTTCATCTGGCACTAGGAGTGTTGCATTTTTGAATGCTATGGACCACTGCATTCAAAGGAGCATAATTTAAGTTTACCCATGCAAATATTTGCTTGTGTACATCCTGCTGCTCTAAAATACTCCAAACACCAACTTGCAGGCAGTTGTAGGTAGCACTATGGCTTAGGATTACACTGAGTCTTCAATCATTCCAGGAGCCAGGGAATCACCTACATTAGTACATGTTCCTTGACTTCTTGTGAGCCTGTGGTAGACTGAAAGCAGTGGGACAGCAGGATTTGCTGTAGATTGCCTTGGGCATGACTCCCCGCTGGTATGGGAGCCCTTGGGGAGCCAGTAAGGAATTCAGGGCTGTTCTTGAGCTTCAGAGCAGCATGGATCAGCCCCCAGGGCTCATGGGAATAAGACCTACATGAGGATAATGCCCTAGGGAAGGAAGGGAGCTAAGGCTGCAGTGGTTAGGACTTGATGTGAGGAGTGGATCCAAGTACTGGCAGCTGGCTAGGGAAGCTCCATTGAACTGTCTCGTCCAGTTCAGATCAGAAATGTTTAAAATGTAGCAATTTCTTAGTGGAGAGTTGCTTTTAGGTAAAGAATAGCCTTTATCTGTCCAGTTGTGGTGTTTTGTTCTGCATTCATAACTGCTGATGTCCCTGGAGCTTTCATCATGTTGGCAGCTTCCTGGGCACGTGAGTGAAGCAGAGCTCAGGCAGTGCAGTGCCGTCATCCGTGCTCGGAGTGAGCTGTTGGATTGTACCTCTTAGGAGTGATGGTTAAAATACACCAGGACTCTGTACTCCTCCAGTGTCCTCAGACAATGAGGAAGGCTTTCATGCAGTCCAAGGCTTAAATTCCTAATGTGGTTAAATCTTGGATAAATTTAAGTTTCTGTGCATCTCAAGTGTTCTCTCAGCTCGTTACAGTGCTCTGTGCCTTTGCCTTATTTCTCGGTGCATTTTAAGGTAAATGAAGTTCATGTTTAGCTGAAGGTATCG
>NW_016690192.1:9706776-9766684 GCF_001604755.1 Lepidothrix coronata | reverse complement strand
GCTGTCTTTTGCTTGTTTTGCTTATATTTAATCAAAGCACAAAAGTGAAGATCCTGATGTTGATGACAATTTATTGAAATATTGCTGATCATATGTAGAGTTTGCAGCAGATGTGTCTAACACTCTTGGCCCTCTACAATTTGAAACTGATGTTATTCCAAGATTGATGGGTAAGTTGAACTCTGGTATGTGAGAAGATAGACTTATGTATGCAAAGTATTAATCTCCACAGTTAAAACCATTTCTACTAGGCTTTTGGGAGAGTTACAAATGAAGCAAGTGTCTAGCACTTCTGGATAAATTATGCTTGCTGGTTTCTTCAATATAAATGGCAAAAGTAAAAACTAATCACTTCTCTGCTTTTTATTGTAGAAATTGGTGATATTGCTGGTGTGGCTGATGTTACAATTAGACAGTCATACAGGCTGATCTATCCTCGAGCTCCAGATCTCTTCCCAGCAGACTTCAAATTTGATACCCCAGTAGACAAACTACCGCAGCTGTGAAATTGCAGAGGGTTAATTTCTATTAAAAAAACCCCAAACCCAACAAACTCTTTATTTTTGCCTATAATAAAGGATGTACAAAGTGTTAATATTGAGTCTTCATGTTGTGGAACTGGAGGATATGGAGATGGAGCGTAACTGCTGGAACGCAGCACACATTCCAAGGGTAAACGAGCTCATTGTGGCATTTTGTATGTATATACTAGTGGAAGAAAATATTTAATGACTGTTGCAACAAATTTAATTTCATATTGTTGTACTTATTTAGATTTCTTTTGTAGGGATCTAGTAAGATGTATTTTGGAAAATTTAAAATATTGTGTAATTCCCAAATAAACTGTTTTCCAAAAACACTTACCATCTTGTGGGTATGACTGCAATGTGATATGCACGTACTGTTGTACATGCTGAGAACTGGAATGCAGTCCGTGGAATGGTGGAGTGAGCTTCATACTCACGGGCTTGGTCACAAGGCTGCTTAAATGCTCGCTTTCTGCGCAACTTCTAATCTCTAGTGTGTTCCAGTATTTGTAGGCAGCTGTAGGGAATGGATGACTGCACCCAGAATGCAAGCAGCTGACAAGCCGTTTAAAGGTTTGCACAACTGCTGCAGGAGATTTCCAGATTGGTTGCAAAAGGTTTAGTGGCATCCTTGGCCCAGTGTCCGTGATTTTCACTGATGTCTCTGCTTTTCTTCTTGGATGTGATGACAAAGCAACTAAAGAGAAGCGTGAGGACTCACTTTAGTTCAATTCCTGGTAACTTCATGATGCCTTTTACCTTCCTTGGTACAATCCCAAGCATTTCTAGTGTGTTTCTTTTGAATGTTCTGACCTGCCAGTCCAGTTTGAAATGATGTGCCAGGTGCTGAGGGAAGGCCTGAAGTTGTTTAGCCCTCCCCAGACTAAGAGCTTTGAAGACTAGATGCCTCCTGACAGTATCCCTTTGTGTGCAAAGCAACAAATGCACTTAACTGGGAGTCTTCTGGTTCCTGAGTTCATTTTGTATCACAGGTGCAAATTCAGTTCAACCACTCATATGAACAGCTGAGGGTCAGCTTGCTGCATGCCTGGTCCTAAAGCTGTCCAGAGGGAAGGCTGTGTGTCCAGTACTATGGCAGTAATTGTCAATAGCACTCACTGTTTTCTTGCTGGTTTAGTTTTAATCCTCCTCTGCCAGTAGAGACAATTGAAATGTGGCAGCTCAACGTTTTTTCTGTAAACAAATAACAAAGGTCGTACAGTCCTGTTACACCACTGAAGCTGTTGGTTGCAGCCAGAAAGGTTTGGGTGCAGGTGTTGGAGGTGGTGTGCTTGGTAGTTTGGAGGGCAGGTATTCAAGTGTCTGATGTATTGCCCTGACTTTGTTGCAACATTTTCTATTACCTGGGCATTCCCGGTCTTGCTCTGAGCTACTCCATCTGCCTCCTCTGTGGGAGATGGTGAGATGCTTTGAATGGGCAGGGCCTGACCTTTAATGTAGTGTTACAGCTTGGAAGTGCAAAGGTGGAAGTTGCTTTAAGTGTTGCTTTCCAGCATGAGTGGGTTAAATCTGCTACATGAAGGTTAAAAGTGACTGAAACTTTCATTTCCCATAATGCTCACATTTTAAATCCTTTCAGGCACTATGCATGAGCACTGGACACGTGAGAGGTGAGTGTTTGCAGTTGAAATTGTAGCATACAGCTAAAGCTGTCTGGACAGGAATTTAAACACATCTGTGCAAGGCTCTGAAGTGCAGCAGATGGAGGCAGGATACGCTATCCTGGCTTGACCCTGCAGTTCTGAAAGCAGTTGCTGTATCTCCTGTGGTGTGGAGATGGCAGTAACTGTTGCAGCCCTAAGAGGCAGAACTAGGAATATGCTTGAAGGGGCAGGTATATTCTGAAAAACAGTTACTACTGGTCCCAGTAGACGGCAGTTATGTGAAGCATTTCAGCAGAAAAAGGGTATAGCTTTGAATTAATTTTTAGGCAGTTATGACCCCTTTAGTAGCTGCTGCTTGCAGCTGTTTTAGCTCATGACCTGCTTGTGTCAGCTAGGGGCAGGAGCAGCTAAGGCTGCCTGAGGAGCAGAGCCCGAAGTGCCGCAGGCACCGGCTGCACTTGGGGTGGTGGCACGTTTTGGGGTCTCTGCTAACACTTGGCTGTAGTTGTGGGAGGCAGCTCGGGAGAAAGAAGGAGGGCTGAAGGGTTGCATTCCCCACACACAAGTGCAAGGGCATAATATCTTCAAGCACTTCCTACTTTAATTCATCTCCAGTTCAGACTAGATACTTGAAACTGTTGGTTTGGAACCAGCCCTTTCTGGAATGATTGCTTAGGTAGGTATGAAGTGTCTCTGGGCAATGGCCTCATGAAATTCCGCTTTGCTCTTGAAAGTAAAGATTTCTGTTCTAAATGTACTCAGAAAAGAAAGCTTCATCCTCTGCCTAAAGAAAAAGCTCCTTGTGGGCTGGGTATAGGTTTTGGCTTGTTTACAGAGCTTGCTGTGTAAGGGTGGGGAGGAAAGAGACTGTAATGGTGCAGCACCCAGGAGGGGGGTCACAGCCCTCAGAAGAAGCCTGTGAAGGGGAGAATGCTGATTGAAGCAGGCCAGACTCCAACTGAGGTGGCCTTCTGCTGCCTTCAGGACTGTTCCAAGCAAGAGGAGGCTGCCTTCCTTCAGAAAGAAGGTATTGGTCAGAGGGAGTTAGTAAATTTGATTTTTTTTTTTTTAAGAATGGAAGCACACTGAACTATTACCAAGAGATTTGGGTCCCCTCCTGATTGTAAGTTTTTTTTCTGAAGTTACCTGTGGAGAAAACATGACCAGCTACTTCAAGAAACAGCAAAATCATGTTTGCGACACAATTTACAAATTACTCTATTTAGAACTTTAATTTGTGATATTAATGACTGCAAAACACTTAGAATGACATTTGTTAAAGGCACATTTCATTTTAATGCATAGTGTACCATTCTAAAATATCCTAATTTCCTTACAAAGTGCTTGAGCAGCCACATACAGATAAAGTATAGCAAAATATATTTACAATCTAGGGTTTAAATCTTAATCTGCCTAAAAATATTTAAAAAACTACAGAGATAAAATTAGTGCTTTTTTCCATCTTAACTGGGTGAACATACCCTGCCCTCTAATTTTTTCTAATTTTTTTTTTTTTAGTGATTTGCTTAGATTAAAAAAAAGATCTCTGTACAAGATGTAGTTACAAAAAAGTATGTTTGAGGATACTTTCATAAGTGTTAAGCACCCTGTTCGATGCTTATATATATATATATATATTTTTGGGAACCAAAAAAGGGCGAGCTGACTGTACCTCAAAAGTATTGGTTTCAGCCTGATACAGGAACATAATTTGTTTCTTATTAATTAGAACCTGGAAACAATGAGTGCTGAGGAGTTGACTCGTTTTGCCCAACATGCTTTGCAGCACTGGGGAAGGTGCCTCCCTCCTTCCTGTGGGGGACTTGCCTGATTTAGACCTATTAACCATTATTTTTTTTCCTCCCTTAAGCCTCTCCCCTGCCTGACCCTGCAGGTCTGTCCAGCATCATGATTGATTTTAAACCACCATCTTGGCATTGCACACTCCAGTGGTTTGAGTTTCTTCTTTGAATTAATAAAATTACCAGTTCTTTCATAATTTGGGTGCTGATTCTCACTGCCTTAGACCATGAACAGCAAACTCCTGGCCCTGATGAACCTGTGAGGTTAGTGCTGAATGGTGCTAGAGATAAGGACTATGTGGGAAATTTATTTTCCAAGAATTAATGTTTGCCCCCAGAACAGCAGATGGCAAAAGTAGGTCTTGGTTTACAAATACACACAGTGTCTGGTCAAAATTATTTTTCAACTTTTGAGGTACAGCTTTTAGTGTTAAGGGGTTTATAAAATATACACTGTTTTTATCAAAAATATTTATACATTCTGTTACAAGGTATTGCTTTTTACTCTCAGTAACTGCCAATTCAGGGGCTGGAGGTCAGTGGCCTACATGGATACATTTTTTTTGCCACCGTGCAATATTGATGAAGGGGTACAATTAAATTACTTGCCTAAAGGTAAGAATACATTACAACTTCCAAATATACATGTTCACATGTATACATTGAAAATCCTTATGTTTTCTAAATGACATCGTAGGACAGACAGAGGATGACGGAGGTGGTTAGATAAGGACTGGGTGACTCCTCTGCCCCTCGGGGCTGGGGAAGGCAGGAGGCCGATGTAGGAGTGGCCGGGCTGGGGCCACGTGGACGCTTCGCTCTGGGCTTGCACTGAGCAATGTCCTCGTTACATTCCTCATACCAACCGGGGGCTTAAGCCGTGCTTAAGAAGCTTGAAGGCAAAACTGTTTGGCAAGTGACTTTGGTAAACTTTCCGGATTTTTCTGGATTTTTTTCTTTGTAATGGAAGCACTTACACAGTTGTTATCTCAAAGGCAAGGCATTTAACATTTTTCCTAATAAATACCATAGAAAATTTACAAAACAAGGCATATCTGTTCTCAATACCATTATTTTAAGAACACAAGATGAAGGTGTACATAGAAATGTGTAGTTTTATAGACTGCACAATATTTAGCTGAAATCATTTGCCTTCTCAGACTAGAACCGTGTTCTGTGTGAGTGTCACCAGTATCCCAACTTACTCCAATGTGGCTGAGTGGAGATTACCTAGCTCAAAGTCTGCTTTTCCCACTTAAGGCAGATACTTTAAAAAGTGATGTTATCTGCTGTGGAAGAGCGAGAGAGACTGTACAGATCCACGTGTGCCCATGTGCGAGAAGCTCAATACAGCCTGGGTTCACCAACTCAGCTTATGAACGCCATAGACCTGCTTTCCAGTGCTCAGATAAAAAAACAATATACAAAAGAGGCCACTCTTCACAAGAGTGTTAAAACAGTACTTAAAAGGATCTTCATGTGATTTAAAAAAACCCAGAAGCTACAGGTGGCACAGAGAGCAATTGAAGGGTCGGTATTCTTCCGAGAGAGGCATTCTTGTGAGCCAGTCAGCTGGGGGTTCACAGTGTCTGGAAGTTAACACCAATCAGCAATGTAATCAAAATCTCTGAACATTTCCTGCTCTTCTTCTGAAAGTATCCTTGGTTCCCGAGGTGGAGTGAGGATAGGTGCTTCAGAGGTAAATTCATCATCAAAATTACTAACGTCTTCTCGTCCTCTAATGGTGGGTACAAAAGGAGGCTTCACTTTCTTGGCCAGTAAAGCATTCCAATCTATTTGCTGTAAAATAAAGGAATTGATGTTTAGTTTCCCATCTCTACTCCTTCATGTCCTTAGAAATACTATTAGTTTGTACTCACTCTGAAAAAGTGATGCTTTTTCACATCCTCAGCGTCTTTCTCTCCAGCTCCAAGACGCCGCTCTGGATTTCTACGCAGCAGCTGACAAAACATGCAAGGTTTCAGCAGAGAAATTCAGGAGAAGGGAGAGGTAGGAGGGAGGATGAGTGAGTAAGAGCCAACACCAAGATTAGGTGGACAGTGAAATTCATACTACCTGATCTATGGAAAATGCTTGGCCCTCAAAGAAAGGGACAAAGCTTTAGCTTTCAGCAGTGCTCTTTCAGCCTGCCAGCACAGTTCCACCCACAGCCGAGCCAGAACAGCTACAGAGCAGACTCCTCTGCCTCCCTGCAGACCTGTGCTGCCAGGTCTTGGTACCAGAGGCTGTGTGGGGCAAGTGCTCAGCACAGGGAGTATGCAGAATGTGCTTTTTGCTGCTGATGGCACAGATTTATGTAAGCCAGTCATTCTTGCAGGGCTCAGAAGAAAACTACCCTGCTGTCTCCAGTGCTCAGCTATTTCACAGCAGCATTGAACCCAAGAGAGGGTTCAATGCTGCTTCACACACTCAGGCAAAGGAAAGGCTTTCTAGTTAACTCCAGGAGTTTGATGCTCCCACTTGTGAATTGTGCTGCTGTGAGCAGTCCCCTGTTCCAGGCAGTGCCCAGCAGCAGGGCGGGTGGATATTCATGATGTAGCCATCAAAAGATAATGTCTACTGTGTTATGTACAAATTTCTCTGATGGAAACAGCACAACTAGTAAAGTGCAAGCACAAAGATCCCAGTACACATATTGTGGGTGCAGTGTAGCAGACCCTGCCCCCTGTGAATATTGGCATCATAATTTTCACAGTAGAAATGCCTTCCCCAGGTACTGCCTTAAAACTGTATTCTGCCTTCTTTCTCTAGGCAAACACACTCTCCCTTTTCAGTTATAGAATATTTATGCTGTTACTTAAATACTTATGTCACGGTAGTTACTGTGCTGCAGCACACTGCTGAATTGGGTGCTAGACTGAAACTCAGCATCAGACATTTCAGTGGAGAGGCCGATTCCAAAGGCTTTGGAACTACTTCCAGTAGTTGCTTTTCTATCAGCTGTGATAAGGTTCTAACTCAGACAGGTTCAACCATCTCCTTTTGATAAGCAGAGGCATCGCACTAAGAACAGCACTAATAACAATCATAGACAAAATCAGCTGTTGCTTGCCAAGAACGGGACTGCAGATGCCATGTGTAGGGTGTTCCCTGCCCCAGTTGGAATAAAACCAAAAAGATTTAGAAGTCTTTGAATTAAAATATGCATGTGACAAGGTTAATCTATCAAACAGGTCAATGCAGCAGTGTTCTGCTAGGAAAAGAGAGCTGAAGTTTTCCGGTTAGATACAACTAGGAAACATAATTCAGGGACAAAAATCAGGCCTTAAGTGTTTTACATATTATAAAGAAAAAAATGCTCCTGAATAAAGTGGAATGGCATCAACAATTTTCATTTAAGGTGATAAGGCAGCATGGCACAGTATAAATGAAGCAAGTCTGAAATTTAATTGCAGAAAAAAATATACCAAGCAAAGGTTTCTTAAGTATTTTCTTCCTCATTATTGTAATTGTTGGAGAGAAAACAGGACAAGAGGGGGATACTATAATATTATGATTATGTTCTTACCCGTCTCATTATCGAGATGGCTTCTGTAGACAGAAATCGTGGATATCTTACTTCATCATTTACAATGCTGTCAAACACCTCTTCTTCATCATCTCCAGGGAAGGGAGACTATAATGAAATTAATAAAAAAAATGCTATAAACAGGCTTAGAAATCACTTATAATTGAAAACAACATATACTCAGCTGAATGCTTGGAATTAGACACCCTGAAATGAAGTTTTCCTTCCCAGAAACAGAGATAGCTTTCCACAAGGAAGAGAGAAAAGGCAACTTGGTATTATCCCTTGATTCTTACTGAAGGACTATGCTTTAAAAATGTGCTTTTAGAAGTAGGAACACCTAAAACCATGGTCTTTTTTGAAGTCTGACACAGGGTGTATGGGGAATGTGGAAAGTATCAGCTCTTCTTTGGGAGAGCTGCCATTCACAAGTAGCATGATCAAGACCAATTTGTTTTTGTAATATCTTTGACATGTTACAGCTCAAGGGTTTTCAAACTATTTTGAAGTGGCCAGACAGATGTAGGTGACACTGTACAAGCTTTTTGTCCTTTTTTTACCTGAAAGGAAGTGAAAGTAAGTTAAATGGTCATATTTTTTGAAAGAGAACAAAATGATGAGTTTTTCTCCAGTTTTTAGCACGTGAGCTCTCACTGTGCCATCTGGGAAATACTGTAACATAACGGACCAGAAGGTAAAGCAGTATCTGCAATGGTAAATAACTTCTCAATACTGATTTATTCATACCAGCCTATTTACGTGGAACTGGGACTTTCTATTTTAGTGTGTTTGGCACAATCTTTCACTGCTATCCAGTTTTATGTGTTAAAGTTAACTCCTGTACCTTGAATGGAAGTGAAGAAGTTTATTTTTCCCAAAAGCATTTGAAAGCAGTACCACTGTTCACATCCAAATTTGATGATAACAGATATGTCCTGGAAACCGAGGTCCCCAAAACTAGATGCATAGATGTACTATGTTCTTGCTTAGAGACACGGATGGTTATGTGCCATTACTGTAATTTGATTTAAGACATAATGATGTAATTAAAAATAAAACAAAAATCTGGAGGTTAAGTCTGTGACAGGGCATATTCAATGTTGACAGGCTGTTATCTGGAGTTTTGTAACCTTTTAAACAGTTCTTAGTTTTATGACTCCACTGTACCTTACTAGAACTTACCTCACCCACTAGCATCTCATAGATAAGAACACCAAGACCCCACCAGTCTACAGCTCTTGTATAGGAAGTTTCTGTCAGCACCTCAGGAGCCAGAAATTCCGGTGTGCCACAGAATGTGCTTGTTCTGTCTCCAAATCCCATTCCTGAAAAGTTACAGATAATGAAAAGTGAGCAGTATTTTCTGCCACTCCACAACCTATTCCTCCAAGCAGAACCTCTCTCCAGAGCAACTTCAGCAGATACTGTAGATCCTGGGGCTGTGTCCTGAAGGCTCAGGCCAACGAGGTAAAACATTCCCCCATTCTACCTTCCCATGCCTTTGGCCCATGTGCTTCTTTCTAAGTTTCTCTATCCCTAACTATATACAGTGAGCCAAATTAAGCTTCCAGTTAGAGCTCTGTTGCCCAGTTACCTCTGTGTGGAAAGACACAAACAATCTTAGGCTCTGTAAGCAGAAGCAGAGGTACCGCCAGGTAGCAGAAGCAAATGCAGCACGCTGGTTTAGTCAAACATGCCTGCTCTGGGTGCTTCTGTAGTGGCAAACTACATATAGTAAAGTAAAACATTAAGTGTAGTGAAACAACTCTGAGCAAAATAAGCCCTGTGTATGTGCCAGGGGGGCACAGTCTGGGACGTCAGCACCACAAGGTGACACTACAAGGGGAGGTGCTGCAGAAAACTCAAAAAACCCATTTATTGTAGCAATCAGTGAAGCACGGAGCTTTCCTTCTCATTTCCTTTTGTCATTTACAGAACTTTTGTACCTAGAGTCACAGGACTCGCCCTAGGAGACTGAAGACAGCAGTCACGTTTGAACACCTACTGCATTTACCCAATTCCCTCTAGGCTACCCAAAAGGAAAAGATATGGAAGGCAGGCCATACAAACTGGAGAAGAAAATGGACCTTGCCAGATCTTTTCCCCCTGCAATGGGGTTTGAGAAAGACACTGTAATTTCTACCTCTACTTTATGTGTTATTTAAAAGGTCAGTAGTGAGATGCTTGAAAGTAACTTTCTAGGCTCCCCTTTTGGGATAATTTCTGAATTTTATCTATAGTATACTTTGTACATCATTTCCATACGCTTCGAGTTGCAACTATTTCAGAGCTAGAAAAATAGATAATGAATTTGTAAAAAAGTAAGAGCTCGGGATGGATTCTAATGGCACTTGATTTCGCTGTACAGTGTCAGCATGTTTAGAATTAGAAAAACAACCTAATGCTTTTTCTTCTAACTTGTAAAACGCAGCAGTGTGCCTTCTTAATAAAGCAGAGATGCTTTCAAGTAAGAATCAGAACAGGTGATGCTCAAAACTGACGAAAAAGATATAAAAAGAATAGGGCAATGCTCAGGTGCTCCCGATACTTCCCCACTAAGGAACTTCCTTCTATC
Organism: Lepidothrix coronata; assembly: GCF_001604755.1. Taxonomy (NCBI): domain Eukaryota; kingdom Metazoa; phylum Chordata; class Aves; order Passeriformes; family Pipridae; genus Lepidothrix; species Lepidothrix coronata. The sequence goes on along the minus strand of NW_016690192.1, from coordinate 9,756,626 downwards.
TCCACATTGACACAGAGATATACTTTTTTCCCTTCAAATGACACATGGTAAATAGACACTATACACATCTGGCATTCCAAAACTTTCAAGGAACAGTCAAGAGTAGGACACACTATGGAATTCCCCTAGAAAGAAAATTTAACTGCCATTACCTTCTTTGCAAAGACCAAAGTCAGCAATTTTCACAAAGCCTTCTGTGTCCAGCAATAAGTTATCCAACTTCAAATCTCTAAATGAACATTTGAGAACAAAATTGCATCACTTGATGTTTCTTCAGTACTATTGAGAATAGCTGACATTCCTCTGTTGCAAATGGGCCAGTGACTACTTACCTATATACTATTTTGTGCTCATGTAAATACTGAAGTCCAAGAACCACACATGCAGCATAAAATCTGTCAAAAAAATTAAAGTTAAAATTTCAATGGAATTTAGTCTTTCTTTTCAGAAGGTGAAGTCCATTACTACTCATATTTTTTTATGAGCCATCCTTTGAAGATTACCCACTGTTGTTTTTGGGTACAGATTACTTTTATACGAGGTCAGAGTTTTAAAGCCAGATGGCAAAAGTGCAGTACATTTGCTTGGCCTGGAGGATAAATTTTCTGTAGTGTCCATTGCCAGAGCATTGAAGGTTTTCTAAACAGGCTTACTCTCTCCTTTTTTAGCTTTGTCTGCTATTTTACTTCTTGTTCAGCTTTGTTATGTAATCTTAAAAAACCCAAATTATAAAAATTAAACATTTGTATATACATTTTAAATTCAATGCAGATTCAGGTACATTAAATCTGCATGTTGTTTTCTAACAAAATCAGTTAGAATCTCTAACCCTCTTAAAAACTTAAGCAGCACTGGCTGAAGTGACATAATATGGAGGCATGTGGTGATAAAGACCTCAGTTCCTATCCAGTGAACAAAGTGCCCTTCCCTTGGTGCCACAGAAGGGGGGTGATACTCACACTGCTCTTGGTTCAGAGAAGACATCAGTATGAATGTGCATCATCAGGTCCCCGCCAGCAGCATATTCCATTACAAAGCAAACGTGATCTTTGGTTTGGAAACAAGCAAAAAGGTTCACCAAGAAGGGATGTCTTACACTATTCACAGTTTCAAATATTCGCTTTTCACACATCAAGCTGCAAACAGAAAATCAGGAACAATTTAAAGCTGAATGCTTTCGATTCTCAGAAACTACTGGTACTTTACACCTTATGTTTTTTCCTCTGTTCCTCAGGAGAAGGTAAGAACATTTTTTTATTCCAAGAGAGAGATTTTAATACTTGCACACATATTAAGTTGATTTCTGTGAAGTTACATTTAGCTTCCCCAAATGAAAAGAGGAAACCTAGTAGTCCATGAAAATTGTGCCCTGATAATTTTCCTTCCAAATACTCAGATAACATTAACTATGCATTGATATAATGACATTCACTTCAATCCATTTTAATTGTATATAATACATAAAGTAGAAAACCAGTGGCAATATTATAAATATCTATGTATAGTAATTCCTGATTATTTCTCCTTAAGCTAACTGGTTAATTTTTAGCTTATTGTTAATACAGTTATCTTTCTTCCTGCAAATGAATATATTCACCCTTAAACAGTTGTAAAAACACCTTGCACTAAAACTAAAAACAGTTTTGTAAAGGCCTCTTCACTTCCAAGCAAATTAAAAAAAACCAAAAATTCAGTTTTGGGTCAAAAACATTGAAACTCCACTCCCAACAGTGGAGTATACACAGGGAAAAATATGATGGACAAAGTATGACAGTATTTTACAGGCTGAGAAAAGCAACACAGGGGTTTTGCAAGTAAACAGTCACTGTTGTCCTGAAACATGGTGGAAATCTACAGAACCAGTAATTAGAATAAATAATTGCAAGAGAACCTGAAATCAAAACCAGGTCCAGCTTTAAGTCAGAGCTGTAGTACAGACATGGTAAGGGCACTAAAACAAAGCAGCATTCCTGGGTTACCCTGCTCTCCCTTGTTCTAGAACAAGACTACATGTCTGCAGCAGCCAACTACACAGGGAAATGACAACTTCTTTTGCTCATCCACTCAATTCAACTACTGCTTGGTAGAGCTTACAGCAGGAAGAGCTGCATACAGAAAGAAAACAAATTATGGAATTCACGTGTCACATTTCACAAACTGACCTGTCTACTTCATCACGAGCAACAATATCTCCTTTCTTTAAGGCTTTAATAGCAAACATCTCGTTTGTGTTTTTGTACTCTGCCAACAGCACCTAAAACAGAAGAGAGAAATTTAAGAGCTGCACCTAGTTTTTGATATTGACTTGACACTTGCTATAGCCTTTTGACATTTACCTTTCCAAAATGTCCTCTGCCCAGTACAGCACAACATCTGAAATCCTTCAGACTGAACTGAAATCTTTGTTGTGATCTATGTAAATAAAAAAAAAAAAAATCACAAAGTTTCTCGTTTATTAACTTTAAGAAATATTATTCAGATCAACAGCAAACCCATTGCTGTCTCACCTTCTATCCTCAGGTTCTCTGGTGTTGGTGTATTTCATGTCTGTATGGGGAGCATCAGGCTCACAAATTATTTCAGGCTGGAGTTTTGGAACAATACTATTTCTGCCATTTTCAAAATCAAAAGTTGTTACTTCATCCTGTGAAGAACAAGAGATCAGAAAATTTAAAACTGATTGTGAAGGCAAATGAATATAGAAATTTTACTATAAAGTGTGTAAAATTCTTAATACACTCATTACCCAGGCTAAAATGGCAACCTTTCAGGTGATACAGACAAACAAGCTTTTAACAGACTGATGAAACCTACTGCTCCAGTCATTCTGCTCTTTCTCAATACAACCACTTTATCCTGAATACTCCAATGATTTTGGACTTTTGTTTTTTTTCCTGTGGTGGAACCAATGACTTGGAGAGTTAAATACACCAACCATGGAAACAGTTTGCCACCAAGAGCAGTCAGAGCATTCTGTTGAGACAGTTCTGTATGTGGAAGTTAAGGGAGCATAGGCTGATATGTAAGGGAAGAAATCCATCATAAAGATTCTTAAAAGTCACTTGCCTGAGAAGGCACATCAGGAGCCTTTATCTCAGAGGAAGATTCACATATTTCCCCAAGGGAAGATGCACGGGGTGGAGCAGGTGGAGGCTCAGGCTCAAGTTCAAAGTCCAATTTGGCTACAGGAGAGTCACTGACAAGAAAATAAATAACTCCTCAGTGTACAGCAGAGATTGTTTTAATCTATGTAGATCTCTTCTAAACCAAAGCTTATGTGTGTGGATCTAGCTATAAAATGGATCTCCACAATTAAAACACGGAAAGATCTGCAGCCTTGCAGAATAAACAGACTCAACAAACGTTATGTTCTTCTGCCTCAGGGCAGAAGCATCTCACTGTTACCTCTTGCACTTAAGAGCACTTAAACCCTGCAGAGATCACATACCCAGCTGGCAGGGGCAGTTCAGCGAGCTGGGCATCCACCACCGGCCCGGTCGCAGGCACTGGTGCTTGGGGGCTGAAGGTGCCAGAGTGATTCACTGTTGGAATGGCTCTTCTTACCAGCCTTCCCCAAGTGGCAATGTTAATATTCATTTGAGGAGCTCTGAGAAATGTTTTGCCTATAGATATTGTGAAAACAGAAAACAGGGTGCAAGTAATTTCCTTACTTATTACCACAAATAATAATTAAACCCCCCCAATATTAATCCATTTATAGTTTATCAAGAACAAAATAAATCTGTCAAATTATTTAGCAATTCCTAATTATTCACAATTAAGTGCTAATGTGCAATAAGGAATTCTAATTCGAAACATTTCTAAATGCAATGCCAAATCCTTCATTATCAACAGCTTTATTCGCAGGCAAACATTAAGACTGTATAAAAAATATCACAGATCTATACAATTTCTAAGCTTTACATGTTTATATAAAACAATCACCTTGCTGTTTCGAAAAAATTTTCTTCTGCCTCTGGAGTTTTGGTCTTCTTTCAATAACTGGATTAAAAAATGTAACCTGCAGTTCAAATAATGTGCGTTATAATTTAATTTTCAGAACAAATGCATTCTTAAAAGTTTAAGGAAAACTTCTTAAATGATTCTGCAACATAATACTTGCAAGTATATTCAAGTGCTTCAAAGAAACATTCTTACCTCAGCAAACAGAGTGCCCTGGGGTTCAAGATAGAGACACATGCCATGCCTTTGGTTATCCAGGAAATCTTCCAACCTCAGAAACTTCACTGCACACAAAGATCTCCAGTCACGCCAGTAAACTGAGATTTCTAATTCACGTGACTATGACAGGAAACATATACACAGGAAATTACTTATTAGTAATTGTTCTGCAAGAGTTACCACTGTAAGATCCAACAACCAAGATGCAGAGCTGTTACTTTAAAGGACTGTGAGGGCTTAACCAGCCAGACTAACAAGCTCTCACGAGGATGACCATGGCACTTCAATTCAGTTCAGATGTGAACACCAGTGTACAAATAAAAGTACAGGTGTAAAATTTCCCCTGAGAGTAAAGGGAGACAGTCACAGTCACCAGACTTTTTGAGTCTGTCTAACAATACTGCTTGTTCAAGATACTTGAGCTCAAGCTCTGACAACAAAGTTTAACCTCAGCTTTAGTAGTTTTCCATGTTATTTACAAGTATCAACTTCATTTCGTGGCTGCAGACAATTCAGTACCTGCATACACACAATGATGCAAAACTTTGTACAGTATTTCTAAAAGTACATACAGGTTTTGTAACACAGTCGGGAAGCAGGGCCAAAAACTTTAAACTAACAAGAACTACTGCTGTATCTTGCTGGTGGGACTTATATATTCTTAGGCTGTCTTACATGCCTCTTACAAAAGCTTGTCACAAAATGAGAAGAATCCTGCAATACAATATAACAGCAGCATTGTATGTTACTAGTTTAATTCCATAATGATGCATCAGTTTACTGTCTGTGATAGCTATGATAGGTTTTAAAAGAAATAAGAAGAAGCAACATATTAAAAAATGACGGGGTTTGGATTGTGCATTTCAAATACATGAAATATGTGGTCATGAACAGCAGGAGCAAGGTCCTGTTCTGGCACCAAAAAGCTGAGTTCTCAAACAGAGACCATGACACACACTAGGCTGGTGTGAGCAGCTCCTACGCTTTGAGTAGTTCTAGTCTGAATCTGAGAACAATCAAGGCTTCAGGGCTCCACAGCTGCTCGTTTTTTTCCTGCACTACTCCTGACCAGAACCTGAAGTTCTCTACCTGCAGCTCTAAAGCTGCTTCCTTCCTTCCTAGACGGAGGGAGTCTGGTTTGGGGTTGGAGGGGTGGGGTTTGTCGGGGAAAAAGCAAAAACAGGAAGGTAGCTTTTTTTTTTGTCATATGTTTTAGACATATACCAGAGGTAACATTTAAGCTCCTAAAATATAGTTTAATTTTCAGTCTATTTTAAACACTGATGGAAAAAATAATCCTTGTACCTTAAAATGCTGTGACTATCAGATATCTAAAAAACAAATGCTTGATTAAACCTCTATAACATAAATTCTACTTCAAGGGTATCAATTCAGTACTTGTGTCCTTCAAGTAACATTTAAAGTTGTATGAAAGAACTATGACTGAATTTATTATTTCTGAAGCACTGATCAGCTTTACACGAGAACACTTCTGTAGAAGCACTGTAAAAACTCTATGACATAGCTTTACCAAAATACCAAACTGTATCTATCTGCTTTTACAGTTTACTGATAAATAACTAAAATCTGGTAATCCAAATTAAAATGTAAGAACCACGGGCTAAAAAACTCCTAATTGTTTGATGTTGGTAAAAACATTACATCAACTTGTAAGCCAGAAAAGGTACAATTTCTAGAATGCTGGCCCAGCACAATGGCTTAACCCCAGGTAAGGATGGGAATACCTGCACGTATGAAATTTGAACAAAATGACAGCAACAGGGGAAAAATAAAAGGCAACATCAAATTAATCAAAAAAATCAACTACAGATGTCAATGAAATCAGGCTACATTTTTACCCTGTCTAGTTCCAGTGTAAATTTCTGATCCCATGACTGATTGGAAATTGGTTTCCAGCTAGTTTGACCAACCACAGTGTTATCCAGCTTCAGTACAGCACAGACTTCATCTGAAAGTAAAGTACACAAACTCAGCTTAAGTCTTTAAGAGGATTTTCCACAAACAAAAAAATCTCTAGTAAGTTTCCCTTAAAAATGTAATCTCATATTTAACTGATTCTTATGGGCATAATAGTGTGGTTGTGCTTTTATTAACAGCTTGACAGGTGAAGAAACAGGTAAGTTTAAAGCTTTGAATCAATTTAATACTTTAAATTACAGAACACATCATGCACATGAAAACGTAAATAAAAGATATCCATAAAAATAAGAGAAGTAAGAGTATACTGAACTGGACAAGTCATCAGTTTTCAGAAGGTTTCTACTACTCCCACTTTTACTTTTACTGGGTCTGCTTATGAAAGATGATCTGGCTTCATTTGGACTCCAACCAGGTAACGTAATTGATGTGGCTTTTGATCGACCAGGGACGTTTTCCAAAATATCTTGGCAGCCCATTAGCCTAACTTCCAGGGTACCTAGAAGATGACAGACAACAATTTATCAAAGATTTCTGCTATTAAGTAAACCAAGTGAATGACTAATGATTGATTGATGGCAATAGCTCACATTCTGACCCCCACAGGGTATAACAGAAATATCAGATGAAATCAAAAGACAAATCCAAGACAGACATATATACTGAAAATAAATGCATCAAAAGTCAAATATGTGGGACTCAACCTTCTAGAAAGAGCAACCGTTTACCAAATTAACACAAAATAAGTTTTTGTTCTGTGTCTCAGAAGTATCTTTGTTTTCTTTACTTGAGAACCTAACTGACTAGGGTTTAAGTTGTAAGCAATGTCACTTTTTAAGACTGCAAATTTTGAATTTCTTATTAAAACGATAGATCTTGTGGATGGAACAATAACAATTTTTCATGAGTTTTATATAACTAATTAATATTGGATAAAAATAACATACTGACTTTGAGACTACAAAGTTGTTTAAGATACACTCAGAAATCACATTTGCCTGCTACATGCTAAAGTCAAATTTGAGTTAGTACGTAATTAAAAATCATTGAATTGTTCCAACTTTACTGAATTCAGATTTATAAAAGCTGAGACAAGAAGCTACTCTTCAAGAAGGTACTCTTCCAGGTCTTCTACATCTTTAACCAAATGAGGTATAGAAGCTGCGGTTCAAATTGAAAAGAGTTTCCTCCAGCAGCACAAAAACATCTAAATACCACAGATGGTTACAAGAACCGTAGGCTGACTTCATCCTGTAGAAGATAACATCTGTAAAACTGTGACACCACTGACACTGACAAAATTAACTACTAGAAATGGTGAAATTATCCAGCTCATAATCACAGTGTCAGTGAGAAATGCACTGCTGAAATGCAGTCTTCTTTTAATAGCAAATGTACTTAACCATGAAACTTAAAAGTACTCCTTTGCAACAGAAACTTAAGTGAGACTTGACCTAAAAATGATCTGGCAACATCATAGCCCACAGAACAGACACCAAGAAACCAGTCCAAGAAGAAATCCCAACCTGTAGGAAACTAACAGCCGTAAGTGACAGCTAAGCATTAGGCTATGAAGACAAAGAGATGCTATTGGCTTCCGAAACAGGTTAAAAGGTAAAAGAATACTTCATTCCCAAACTCTGTTTAGAAAAAAAAAAGAAATTAATAAGCAGAAAAGCTATAAGCTTGTATAAGGAATGGCTTTATATCAGAAAGTTATGTTGATGCACGTTAAGAAGTATGACAGTAGCACTGCTCTATTTTTCACAAAGCGTTAGAGGCAAAACACAAAGACACTGTTCATTTAAATCCAGCTCAATACAAAAGTTCTTTGTGTAGTCAATATGAAAGTGAAACTATTAAGAACTTCACAAGCATGTAGCTCTGTTTTGACAATTTCTATTAAAAACTGTTCATATGTATCAGTAAATCACATTTAAAGAGAAATTGTCACTCTATTGAATCTGACTCTTGATTATGGTATTACAGGAAAAGGAAAAAAAAAAAGCTGTTTTAATCCCAAGGCATGATACTTCCTGCCCATGATCACTGATGATTTGAGATTTCATTTGATGAAAAACATTGCCCCTACCACACAACTTTACAAGGACTCTCAGCTGAGGTCCTGATGAACCACAGTGGAAGACAAGCAGACCCACTGCATTTTATTATTATCATTGCAGCTTGGCAGAACAGTTCCTCTTTTTGTTTTAAAATATAACCCCATGCTACTTCAAAACTAAATTCTGGTTTCAGTTATACAAGTATAACCAGAGTAACCTTTGAATTACAGATTTTTTTTGTAATAAACTTTCTTTGTTAATAGTAGGCTTAATAGTTACATGTAAAATGTGTGAGGACAAAAACCATGAAATCAAACCTATCTCTTCTAGCAATTCTTCTGTGACCACTCACTAAATAAATTTAATAAAGCAACATATCCCAAGTAGTCAAAAGCATGTTTTTCTCTAAGAACACTGTGAGGCAAATGCTCAAGACCTTTGTTCAAGTAGGGTTCATCTCTTGAAAGTTTCCTTCCAAGGAAGGACAACCAGGTGAACCCAAACTATGAGAAGTTCCTAAGTCTTATATTTATAAATAAATGTACTGGTCCTTTACAGTAGGTAGGCTGAGTCTCTTAAAAAAATTGCCTCCATGTTTATTCAACAGGAGAACAATCAACACCAGTAGAGTGTTCAAGGGTTCCATGCATGTTTGTTAGGATCTCCTTCTTTGGAATACAAATATAATGCATGTTTTGGTTGCATAAATCTCACCTTCCAGAAATCCAGTGAAGTTCAGTGGGTAAAACAGGAACTGTGTTAGAAAAGCTGGATGCCTATTTCCAGCTCTGCCACCTACTTGTTGTATGACCAGGGCAATTAGTTTCCCCAACTTAGTTTCCCCATCTGTAAAATGGGGATAATGATACTTATGCACCTTCTAAAGTGCTTGATAATCTAGGCATTAGGTAAATGCGAGCAATATCATTCCACAGTGAGCTAATTTAAGGCCAGAACTTCACTTTTCCAACAGGATTATAAATAGGTCAACAAATAAATCATAGAAACTTATCTGCATTTTTTTGCAGTGCATAGACACTTGGAAATTCTAAATGCCTCTGTCTAGGAAAAGAACAACAATTAAGTATGTCCAGAAAGAAATACAGTTGGCATTAAAGACTTGCTTTAAACCATTAATTAAGATTAAAAAAAGAAAAAGCTCCATAAATCATACCTGTTAAAGCTGCTGGTTTGGACAGTGTACTGTACTGGTTTTGAGTAGATATCACACTCTGACGAGGACTTAATGTGGGTGAAGAGACTAATGAAAGCTCCTCTATAATAATACTGCTTTTGGGATGGTTTTTAGGAAGTTCATTCAATCTCTGTTCCAGTGAATACTTCAAGAGGTCCAGCTTCTGGCTTGATTCATTAAACCTTGCTTGCGCCTTTTTAAAATAAGACAAAAATTTGAAATATTTCAATTTTTTTTCTTGAAAGAACCTTTAAAGCAAACTGTCAGAAATCGTAATGACATAAATTACTTCTGAAAGTGCCTTTCTGTCGGTAACTTTCCCAGATCCAAGTAATTTCATCACATTTTTTGCACCTTCTGCTACAGCATACTCTATCCTAAAATGATGCCGTAATTCTTCCATTCGCAGTTCAAGAGGGCTTATCACAGGTTTTGCTGCAAAGAGATACAAACAAACAAACTTCAATGAAGATAACACCCAGGTTTAATTTCCTGAATATTAACCCCTCCCCTATGTAAACAGAGGGGAGAAGAAAAAGAAATAAAAGAGAGAGATGCGTATTTGGTAGTCCAAAGAGAAGCCCCAAGTATGTCATAAAAGCAACAGTAACATTTTAAGCATCTGCATTTGAATGAAGAAATAACTGATCAGGGCCTCAATTCAATAAACAGATCCTACTGCTTGAAGAGCTATAATTGCTAGAGGACGCATGAAAAAGAACATGTCTTCAGGGGAGTTAAGGGACAAGAACCAAATCTCCCAAATATTCAACTGGTAAGGAGGTTTTGAGACTTCAACACTTCTGAATTACACTGAGGACTTATTTTTTAAACTACTTTGTAGCCAAGTAGATCCCTGCTCAGCTTCTGATAATCCCCCTGCCTCACGTGAAATCCCATGGAATCTGGCTTCTGTCAGCACAGAGAATGTAAGAGATCCCCCACGCTGCCTTCCCCAAATGGTTTGGGTAAACCATTCTAATGTCCACATCTTACAGTCTTTAGATTTCCCAAAAAGAAAATTTCCTGGATGTATTTCTTTCTGTTTAAAGCTCTAAGAGTAGTAGAAACACAAAAAGGCATTTGAAAGCCCTTCCTAGCTTGAATACCTTTTTCTTTTAAACAAATGATATACATAATCCATGTACTAAAATGAGGTGTTGAAATTGGGTGTGTAAAAACAAACACAGAAAAATCAGACACCTCACACACCAACAAACACACACACACGTTTTTCATTATCTAGGATACATGCAGGCCCTGACACGGTCATACAGCTTCAGAAATGCACATGAATAAATGTCAAGACTTAGAGATGTACCAATATGCCCACAAGTGTCTAGTACAATCAAGTTATTAGAACTCAGAGGTAAATGTTTTCTATTCTTTGAAGACTTCCAAGGAAATGCAAGTTTAAAACTATTTCTGAAATGCAGCATGAGTATTTCAATCAGGTTGCTTTAAAAACACTTTTTTTGTTGCTTTAAAAATAGTTGTTTAGCACTCAAATCTATCCTAAATACCCATCAAGACAAGAAAAATTCTCCTCCATCTGTGCTCCCATTAGTAATAAGGTCAACCTACTTAAGTGTGACAAGCAGGCTTTGTACCTGCATCAGATTTTTTATTTAGGATCATGAAAGGATAATATGCTTTAAAGAAAATTACTAACTATTACGACAAAATAAAGCATGCATGAAGAGGGAAGGAAACCACAGAGCAAAAATGGACTGCAGAAGGCATAAAAAGGATGATGAAAAGAGATTGTAATTCTCCTCATTAAGCTGAAGGTATTTTCCTTCAAGTCAGATGTATTTGGCACCCCAACACAAAGTTTTGCCTAGTCTCTGATTATTTTTGGTTCATGCAAGCTTTGTCAAACATTCCTACTAGAAATTTATGGTATCTCTGTGTGCATATGGGTACATATCTACAAGACATTCTGACATAATTGATTCATATTTCCTTTCTACACCATCACCATTATCAAAAGCCAATTCATTGGTCTGGACTGCCTGAAGAATCTGCATCCTTATAACTTCTATTTTTGTCTTGCTGTCCTGAAGCATCTGCTGAGCTGTGGCAAGAAGTTTTCGATCCTATTAGAACAAACAGACAAGTTTAAATCATAAACTTCTTCATGGAACAAAACACATTGAAAATTTCAAAACATACATACTTAGGAACAAGAACTAAATATATGTATTTCATTTGGTATAGCAGACCAATTCATCTAAGCACATAAGGATATTAATGGAAATCAAGTCAGGACAGAGGCAGTGGTTGATTAAAGACTGTAAGCCACTCCCATGGAAACTGTATATGTTTCAAGCTGAATTAAGGAGGCATGATCTAGAAACATTACATGTGTAAATTAATGTTTTGTAAGCTGATACTAAAGAAAGGACAAGATATTAAGTGTAAAATACCCCCAACATTATGTAGAATGACTCAAATCTTCCAAGTATGCTAAGAACTCTTGTAATAGACAAATTTGCTAGACTAAGCCCATATAAAAGTAATTGTACTAGTTAATCTGAGCTGATCTTCAATATTGAAACTAGAAAGATGAAGTTGCTTACGTAGCATATTATAAGTAAGTCTGCATATTATAAATAAGTTCTTTCCTGAACAAATCAGAGCTGAAGATTTTTTGCATTAGTAAATACATAACAAACCATGGCTACTGCATTAGCTATTTCATCAGTAGCTTGAGTACAGTACTTTTTTATCTAAATAAACTAAGATAACCAATTTTTGTTTTCAAAAGCAGTATCACAAGAAGCCGTTTAGAAGAGAACATTCCTGAAAATGAACTTGCATGAACCCCTATGGGCTGCCATGTGGCTCTCCCTGTACACTCTGGAAATTACCAGGCAACCTAAAGGTGATCTGACTTGCAGTAAGAAAAAAAAAAAATGTAAGAAAATTTAAGGCACTCTATTTGTCCTGTCCGTGCACTACCAATCAATCACAGTAATTAATAGCAGTCAGTGCAGATGAGTATCACCCTTGTTATAGCCCAAAGGTTATTTTGGTTAACTCATTTTGTAGTCACTCAATAACCTCATTAATAAGTTACTTTCCCATGGACATGGTTTATACTTGTATTTTTAATTTTATAATGAAGTTATCAATTATTTAAGAAGTTAAAGAAATTAAATTCTTCCCCTTGCCACAACCAAGACAAAGAACTGCAGTGAAGCACATATCCAGAGCTAGAAATACTGGCACCATGAAGCATATGGTGAGAAAAATTTGTATGCTGAGAAATTTACCTTCATAGAGCTCCTCTGTGACCTTGCACCTAACATATTACTCACTCAGATATTTTAATGCTGCCCTATGTTCTGCAGGCAGATAGACCAAGATCTACACATAAAAAGACTTTGGTTGCATGGGAAGAAATTGTGCCCCCTCTGCATACCATAAGCTCAGAACTCTTGCTTTTAAATTTTAGTATGGATCAACATTTCAGAGAGATACCACCAGTTTTCATATTTTAAGATTCCATGTTAGCTATCCAATGAGCTAATGATCACACGGAATTTCCTAAATCGGTGCCTTCTCAAGTACAAATGTGAACTTTTGAAATAACCACTCTCTTTAGCAGAGCATAGGATTTAAGCAACAGATTACAAGCAAGTCTGGAATCCTGTATTAAACCTTATCCACACATCATTCTGATGTATAAATACTCAGTGTTTCTTTGTCCGTGTCTTTACTTTTATCTCATTTTTCATCTTGCTCCTCTTGATTATCCCTCATAGCCTCTTACTGCAATGGATTTGCTTGCTCAGGGGCCACATTGACCCTTCAGCGTGTAGAACGGAGGCAATTCAGGATTATAGAGATATCCTTATGTTTTCGAGAGACAGAAGATCTCATCTTCAGAATCAAAATGTATGTGTAACACTGAGCAGCTCTTTTAGTGTTGGAGGCTGAATACAAAGTATTTCAATGCATCTTCTGAGTATAGAACTGACAGTGCCTGTGAAGCTGATCTGCAAAGCTGTCAGGGGATCTCAGGGAACCCACTTATATCCAAGAAAAGATGACTTATCTCAGAAATGTTTAAGTACAAATAGGTTGAGCTGAATGTTACTGAAGCAAGTAGAGTAAGTACAAAGGGAAAAGCTTCCCATGAGATGATGGGTTTATTAACAGACTGCTTTTTCATTTTTAGAAAATAAATTATGACCTCCCTCAATTAAATTTAGGTCTGAAAATAATACAACAGATTTGAAATTAGATCATATTGTACGCTTGAATAAAAGGTCACAAATTAGTTTAATATGTTTAAAGAGGGTCCTGCAACTACTTTTTAAAGAACTACTGGATTACTGAGGTTGTATTCAAACTTGTAATTTTCTGCCCCCTTTGCCCACCTCATCCAGACACTGGGTTCTTTTCAAGCTTTGCTTTTTAAAACATTATCAGCATGCTCAAGTCTATGGTTCAAACCTGCCACACTAACTCACTACTGAGCGTTACAAAAATGAGAGAATGAATACGCACCATTTCCATCCTGTTTGCTGAAGTGGCTGGCAATGCTTTTGTGCTTTCCAGCTTGCTCTCTCCAGCCCAGATACTATATAACCCCAATTTGGTAGGCTGACTTAAGCATTTACCAATTGCAAATTCAAGATTCAATCATAAATTTTAATTACATGCCTCAATCATAAAGCAAGGCAGAATTTATCCTCTCTACCTAGTCTGATCCAAGCCTGCTAACAATGTCTAATATTACAGCCCAAGTGTTTAGTTAAGTTTTTCCAGCCTGTTATAAGGTTACTTACCTAGGGTTTATTAGAAACTTAATTCATGTATGTCTTTTGATCCATTTGGGTCAGCAGATCATTAGTTTTAAGTGTACCTGATGTTAAGTATATGGCCTGAGAGGATGTAGACTCCAAGGTTTTCCAGGAGTTGAGGGACTGTGGTGCATGGACAGCATTCCTAGGCCCTTAGTCATAATGTGCACTCCAGGTATTTCTTCCATTTGCCCCAAGCTAGTATGTTAGAGGTCACTTTCAGATAAGGCTACCTGGGACAGAAGGAACTAGATGGCACCTATGGTCCATCTAATCTAAACTCATTTTTCTGGGAGAAAGCAGCATTCACTGCCATTTTTTCAAGGTATAAGGAAGTCATACAGTAGGCAGATACGAAGTGATCTGCCTTTCCACCAACCCTTCGCACAAATTCACTCAGAAAAGTGAAATTCCTTTCCAACACTCAGATTAGAATCAGTTATAACATAATTCACAGATGCCTACTCTTCAAGCCAAACACTTCTTTTTAGTAAGTTCACTGACCTAGCTAGGTGTTGCCTCAGTTAAGATCTTAAAACATTTCTATTTTACTTACTATTGTCTGGACACAAAAATATATAACCAAGCTACTACATACTACTTGTGAGATTTATTCTTGTGTTTCGCCTTAGTTTGGAAATTCATCTCCTTAATGACTTAGTAAATGAAAAGGACAGCTAATGAGTAACAAATGAAAGGTGAAGGGGCAGATAAGTAGAGGATCTTCCCCTCTCTTTTTTCTCATTTGAGAACTATGACTCTCTAATAAAATATGTGTTGCAGCCCCTTTTTTGTTGGTTTCTGTGGCTTTTTTTGTCAATGTTTTTGTTTTGGTTTGTTTTCTTTCATTTAAAAGGTTTGGCTTGTCTTTCACTAGAGTTAGGGGATTCTTAGGGTATGATGAATTTTATTACATAGTAAGAAATATGTAATATGTCAAACCCATTTGAAGGTTAGCAGACACTTTCCCTCCACCTCCTTGGAAAAATTCTGGTGCTATCAAGAGTGAGCGAGCGCAAGGATTTAAAATTCAGATATAGGAATAAGTGTGGATTATTTTTAATTTCACTATCAGATGCTACTTCTAGATTATCACACTTCCATTAAAAAATCTTTTTACTGCTAACTACAACTAGATGACCATTTCAGAAGCATACTTTGCAATGCTGTCTTTTTTGTATTTATTGTGCACATTACAATTTTAAACTAACTGAGTTTTTTTTTTTTTGAGCAGAGTTAGGAAAAGCATCAGACTCCAGCCAGTGTTATACCAAGCTTTGTTGCTAAGGGAATCACACATGGTCAAAGATTACTAGATGTACTAAATTTAGTAAGCCGGATTTGTTATTTAGGTTGAACTGCATGTGCACAAACTGATAAAACAATCACTTCAGTGGGTATCAAACCACAACAGAAAACGGTAATTTGTAGCAGCTCTGATGTAACTATTTAACAGAAATGTACCCCAAACTAAAAATACTGAATTTGCATAATGTTTATACATTGTACAGTCACACTACAGCAGTATGAAAATCCAGTTATTTCATGTTCTTCAAGCATTCCAAATTCTTACCTTTGAAGAGCCATTTGAGTACATCTGTATCATATTTTCTGCTCCCTGTTTTACCTTCAGTTCTATATCCAATTGCTTCTTTAAGGCCATCAATCTGTTGTTAGTAGAAAACCGAGGATCGCTATTTGGAGTATCAGGAGTGCTGGGACAATCTGCGAATTAAAGGTAAGATGTAACGTGTGTAGAAAAAAAACAGGAAGAAAAACCCCAAACCACTCCCCCCCAACCCACCTTACACTCTGTTCTATTAAGTTATACACTAAACAGAACTGGAACATCATACTTGAGAATTAAGACCGACCCTCCTGTCCAGAGCTACTTTGCAACAAGCACCGCAAATGCGCCTTAACATGAAAAGCCTCCCGAAAGCCCAGTGACTCCTACTCGTGTCCTAATTCACATGAATCACTTCCGGGAGTGGTCAAACAGGCAGGTTTGCAGCCAGGTCTATTTTTATTTCAAAGGAGATTTATTTCTTCTGGAATGTCTTGAGTCAATAAAAAAATGCAGTTTTACACTAAGCTTTTTTTATGCTCCTCCTTTTAAATCTAAGTGTTTCAAAAACAAACTTGGATAATAATATTCAGTACTAATGAGCATTGTCTGGATACAGCTATTGAGTAGATCCTCATCTATTCTAGCGTGAACACTAAAGACACTATTTATGTCAAAATTAAGAACAGACGAAATAAGCCTTTTTCTTAGTCGTAAAGCTGAATGATTTTTGCTCTGGAAACATTACCAGAATTCAGGGATAACTGGATATATAGGCAGATAGGTTATCGAACAGCTGTGATCTATGAGAAGGATAAAAGCTTTTTTTGTTTGACAATATTACTGTGTTTGGATCTCCATCTTGTTGGATTAATTTAATGAAATGAAAGTTTTATCAATTAAATTACAGTCAAACTCCTTAACTTTTCTTAACCAGTCTATTAATCACTGGTTCATATGTCAGCTTCTGCAAAATGAACTGTTACCAAACTGAAAATAAGGTCACTGGACTATTTCCTAGCACTCAACTATTTCCAACACAACTGTCCTTTTAGTTATCTTCCCTACAGTCCCAATGGCTTCTCTTCCAACCTTTTGGTAGAAGTCAATAAATTAATTTCCACTTTAATTTTTTTAGAAATTTTTATTCCCTCTACCCTAACAACTGAGAGAATACCTTCTCTATGGACAAATGACATTAGTTGGTCTCCTGGAAGATAGTATTTACCCAGTACAAACAGTACAATCTTTTTTCCAATTGTAATAATTTTTCTCGAATTAAAACTAGCGTGAAGAATTAAGTTCCTGAAATTTTCAATTATCAGAAAACACAGTGGACTAGTAACTTACAAATTGTTATTTAAAAAATGTCATAGGGAGATTTCTTATCTGCCATTTCATATTTCTTCTGTAAAAGCTTCTGATAACTACTTTTGGAGATTTAATACATTTTACTTCCAAGTTTGCTGGGTAATTTCCTCCTAAATTGCAATCTTTGCCAAGTCTACACACAGATTTCATGTAAGGAGGACTTTAATTTCCTCTGCTGCTAATTCACTCTTCACTTCAAAGCCACTTCAAGTCTCTTACTGCATCCTCACTACTTAAAGGTAGGACAGAAAATACCATATGTTAAAGAAAAAAAATCTGCATTATTCCTCATCTGTCTGTTTTGTTGTTGATCCTTTCCTTAATGTTTTGCCTTTGTTTCTCTGTGAAACTGCACTTGAACAGCTTTACCTTAAATCTGTTATTAGTAAAACGAAAATTAACAATATGCTTTCCTCTCACTTAAGTCTTCACTTTTAACTAATTCTCACCTAATAATCTATTCAAAATGAGAACAAACATGAAACTTGAAAGTCACAGTGTCAAGTCTCCTTGTAAAGTAGATTCATCATATAAATGAATATTTACCAACTTTAGATTTAAGATGCAAGCCTCTACCACTTACAGATCCCAGCCCTCTGATGATCTCTGTGAAGACTGTGGGGCTCCTGAAGTCTGTTTTCACAGCTTTCAAAGATGCACACAACCAGTCTCCCTTTGCATTAAAACAACACTCAAGTTGCAAGTTAAGGACTAATTAGAGATAGCTCGGTTCAGGTTGCCCAGGCAGCTGTTATTATCTCCCTTTGCATGTCTCCACTGAGAAGGTGTAACCACATCGCTTACCTGGGTCATCTCAAGAATTGGTCTGTACTTGTGGGCCTAACCTACACTCTAGTATTTAGTTTAAATTGTTGCACTGTATGCTCTGTTAGTAACCAACAGCAAAGGAAACTTTTCTGCAGTATTGACTAATTGGTAGGAAGAAGCAATTTTTTGCCTTCAGGCATAGTAGCTGCTCACTAAACTCCCAAAAATGGAACAATATGGTTTCTTAACGAAGATACTATTTTTTTAAAGAAAAAAACAAGTTTATCAACGGCTTTTCAGAGATGGTTTCCAAGTGACTCCTTCTACTCCTGCTGACAGCCCCCTACCAATACAACCCAGTAAGCAGCCCGAGGCAGCTTCTTATAGAATTCAGATTAAATTTTTAAATCAGCCAGATAAACCGGTTCTATTATGGAAAGCGTTGGCAATCTTAGCAGCAACACTACAAGCTACATCTGTATTAGCTGTTTCCCTTTCTCTTTGTAATATAAGGTTGTAATGACTTTGGATGGCTAGTTATCTCAGATCTATTTGTGTAAAGCACTAGTCAGAGGGGCTCAAATCTCCTCTGAAGGCATTTAGTCATCTTCATAGTACAAGTAAGTAAAAAATTCATCCAGATAATTGCAATCAATGGGATTTATGTATATGCTTGAAGTTAAACAAGGGTTAACTACTCATGCCAAACTGATATTTCACTCAAAGTAGGTAAGTAGGGAGTGGGGAACGGAAGAGATCCTCCAGTTTGCCCTGTCTGCTGGTCAATACAGGCAGTACAAGACTCGCCATTTTGGATGCATTCAAATACAACTTTGCATAGGACAGCAAGAGCTTTGCTCGGTACAGGTTTGGGCTCCTAGGCCCAAATATTCTTCTTGACAGTCAATATCAAGTAAAGTAACAGATGCATTTCAAGTGAACTTAACTTGAAGTAAAACAGGCATGTTATTTTCCTGAAAAACTATGAATGTTGTTGCTTAACATTAGTGAGTTTTGTGTGGCTTGTTAGCACACATCCAGGCTGCTGGAAGAGCTGCAGTGCTGCTTTCCCAGCACCTGCAATATCCTGTTTTCATAAAAATTTAGTCATCAGACTTAGAACAGGTTAATAGGGATGGTTTAATGGATTGGTTTTTAATATTTGGGTTACATGAGGACAATGGCAGTTTTCAGTCTGAAACGTTTATCTGAACTGTGATCTTTGCTCTTTTGAAAACCTTTTCAGTTTCAGTTTTCGTACAGTGCTCAACAGCAAAAATTTCTTTCTTCTAAATGGCCTTTTACCATCACTCCCATCTAAATTATATTTATTAAGAGTAGTTACGCAACTCTACTGAGACTGCTCCTTCCTTTGGAGACTCCTCCCCAGATGCGTACATACACTATTTCTTCAGTGAGCTCAGTGTGAAATCCAGGATCCCAAGTAACTTTCTGAATTTGGGTTCCCAGATGGTAGTGCAGCATGCTGTTAAGCTACTCAATTAGTACCAAGTGCCCTTTGGTAAATAGTTAATCTTATCTGAGGATATTTAATTGCAGTTAGCCTCATCAGTGTCATACCCAACAGAAATACCTGCGATGCATGTTCAGGCATAGCTGAAGGGAGGAAGAAAGAGGCATCATCAGGCTTTTCTCAGGGAGTCAGATGGTTGGATCAGCACTTGAACTAAGCCATCAGAAGGTCCAAGGCAGCAGTGGATATTCTGTGCTCAGAAAACATCCAGCATTGACCTCCTGGAAACTTCTGGAGTTCAACTGAATTTCCATTAGGTAACAGCCAATTTTAACTAATAAAAAAGTCACAGGAGATTGTTTCAAATTGCTTCGGTACTGGTATTCTACACTAAGGTTCCCAAAAGTTACCAAGAAATTCCTGTGCATATGAGTCTTGTAGGTGGAGTCTGCTGTCTAAGAAGTCACTACCTATGTCAATTTTGTTGCTGCCTCTACCAATTTGCAGTAATTGGTGTTATATGGACACTCTGGTGTCTGACAGATTAACCTAGTCATTTGTAGGGACAAAAAATCTCCCTCACTCCCCTGTCAGCTAATCACATTCTTAAAAAAATAAGTTATTTTCTTTGTGATGCCTACAGCCAAATTTGATGTGAAGACGATAGCTTACAAGTTAGTTGGGAGAATGGAAGAAGAGGCATGAACTTGTCTTTTTGAGTTCATGTTCTTCATGTTTTATCCAGTTTCCTCAAATCCCTCAACGTTTTTCTACCATCACACCTTTCTATACACCTTAACTTCAGCTCCGTGAGACAAATTAATTTCCCAATGTATAGATTTTCTATGTATTAACTCTATGCCTAATTAAATTGGTGATTTGCTGTAGGAAAGCTATTTCAGTCTTGCACCTCCACTGAATCATATTAAAAACCACAATCTGCACTGCTACTTTTTACACACACAAGAAAAATACCAGTTTAATCTGTCTTACTGTGATGTATGTTTTCAAAAAATTTCTTCATCTCTAAAACAGAAGTAATCATCTCCATGTTACATTACATCTCTCAGACTTTCAGCAGTAATGGTCATTAGGCTTGTCCTACTCTTATTGCTGGATTCTGCTTACTTTTAAGTGCTCACCTACAAATTTTAAAATTCCACATCCTTGTATGACTAATACGCTGCATGACAAGGGCAGACTTGGGTACAAAGTCCCATTTCTAAAATGAACTTAGACTCATTAGCAACCCATAAGGTAAAGTACACCTATATTATGCTAAAAACTTGTTTCTGAATCACATGCCAAACCTACCCTCACACTCAGTAATACAGCTTTTTGGCAAACCATACTTTTTGGTTAAAGATTAGTACCAATTCTTCAAATAATTGTGAAAATAATTTCCTATGGTATTAAGACTTGGAAAGCCTTCAGCTCTAGGTAAACTACCATAAAAACATCTTGCTTGAAATGGAATGTTACAAAAACAACTTTTTCTACAGTAGATTCGTTAACACTATACTTAATGGTTCAAACATGTATTGATTACACTATGCTGATGACAAAGCAGTTACACCAAAAATTAGTGGTTTGTTTAAAAAGTAACAGAAGTTACTGCTTGATACCATAAGCAACAGTAAGAGTCACAACAGCTTCATGGCACTTTTCAGTTCCAACTTGGGACCACTTTACAAATATATGTTCACACCCACTTTTCAGATATAGGAACAAGGCAAGATTAAATGACTGTTTTAAGTTACCATAATGACCTTTCAACCAGTCAACAGAACAAAAAATTTCAGAGTTCAGGCCCGATGAGTCAAAGGGATCATCACCTCAATGCATCTCAATCCTGACTTTGCTACTTAGAACCTGCAAAAACCTAAACAATATATTCTGTAAGACAGAATGAAAAACAGGGCCATCCCTGAAAAATACTCAAGTACATAAAGAGAACACAGACCTTGACTCCCACAGTTCTCGAACCCTTCTTTAACTTATTTTCAGCATTCATGATCTGCACAGCCTAAAAATTTCCCATATATTTCCTTCTCTCTTTTAAATAATTTGTTACTAACTGACCAGAAGAAGGTCAAACATGAGCTAAAGTGAAAAGCAGTAACATGGAATAAAGATAACCCCTGGAAACAATGCACTTATTCGGGGAGCTCCCATATTCATCAGTAAATGGTTATTAAATTCACTGCTGATTCCAGCAAAAGCAAGAACTCCTAAACTGAGATACCTGTGACCTCTCCACAGAGGTATCTTATGTCAGATGGCAGTGACCTTTAGGGTTATGTGTCTATGTACTCCCTGAATAATGAGTGTGTGTACATACACACACACAGTTTGCATGTCACAGCTTCTATATTACCAACCCTATTTTGCAAAGGCCAAGCTTACTAATACCTTAAGTGAAACCTAAGACTTCATTGTTAAAAATCAGATTACCACCCAGATGACTCGCACCCATTGGTCTCAGGACACACAGAACATTTACTGATAGTGCTCTTCCTCCATGAACTACTGATTATGAATGAGAAAGAAGACAAGCAATCAAGTTACAAGGCAAACAGTATAAAAGACAGACAATATAAAGATCTTTACAAACAATATAAAGATCTCCACAGAATTAATAAGTTTTTTCTTGCATATTTCAATAATTAAGACTGTACAACCTATCTACCAGTAACACTTAGAATGGAATGGAATTTAAAAACATAGTACTAAGAAGTTTAGCACACATCAAAAGCATGTAGAAGCACATAAATTTATCAACCTTGATCTTTTATCCTTTGAACCTCTACTGCACTTCCGAAGACATGCACAATGACAATATTGCTCATTAACTCATTATGATAAGGGTTTTAAAAATGCTACACTGGAAGAGAGAATTTCAACAAGAGCATTTCATGCTCATCCACTTTCTGAGTTCTAGCACTGGATGAATTTTGCGAATTTATGTCTGCACAGATTTTTAATATTTGGTCTATACACAGTTTGTATACCATTTTCTTTCTGTTCCACTCTTCCTGTTCCTTTAAAAGCCACACTACTGTCGACAGTTAGGCAGATTTTCATAAACCTTAGCTGATATGGAACAGAATGCTTTATGTCTACCAAAAGCCCAGTGGCTATCTAAGAAGCACACATTATTGTATTCATTCCCATTTCACGCTGCAGCAACCACTTTGCCTCACTAATTCCAGCTGTGTCCCCGTTCCGCCTCTTGTATCTTGCACAGATCAAAAGCAAAAAAGAGCAGAGAATACAGAGGATACTGTGCAGGCCATCTTGGACCACACATGGACACCTGAACACCTTGGCAGTACGTCACAGAGCCAGATAGTCCTGCCGGTACTTTCCTAAATTCTCATGGTAACCAACCTTCCATCATAGGGACGATGCAGATTTTTGTTCTGCTGCCCCAGCTTCTTTAGGGTTTGCATTCACTTCGCATAAACCTTCAATGGCTCGTGCACATTTATTAACTTTTTGCCAAGAAGAGTCTGTGCAATGTGAAATCATCAAGCTGGCAGTATCCAGCAGGTCATTCCACAAAGCTGAAAAAGGACTGTTTACTTTCACAACATTCCATCTTAAAATACCAAGCCTGGTATTCTTAAAAAATACATTCAAAATTAGTATTGACTCACTGCCACACCACAGAAAATACTAATTAAAACCATTAACTACAACCATTCTGTGATTCTGTGAAAACAATTTCCAATTGTCTTTAAAATGGTAGCTTTGCCGTGGAAAAGCCTGGAGACTTAACACATCCTAAGAAGTGTCACTGTAAGAAATGTTTGATAAGTTAGTCAGATAACAGTATAACATAAAAGCATTTTCTGAGTTAAGTCTTAAGTTTAAAAAAAAAAACACCCAACAAAACTTTCAAGTATAAATGTTGTAGATTTTTCTCCCATAGAATAAAAAGATGCATTAATGCTGATGCCTACAGTGTAAGTTGGAGAATGTCACTGGGAGAGCTACTAGTATTTGCTTTTATACAGTGAAAAGCTATTAGGAAATATTACAGTGACTGAGAAAATACTTTAATACAGTAAGAACTGAAAGTGAAGAACTCACAGTCCATGAAATACAGTGTTCCCTAGAAACTCAGAAGTACTGTACACTCACTTGTGAATCAAAACAAAGAGACATACATAAGTAACAAGCTTGCCAACTATGGATTCGCTCATTCACAGAGCAATTTTTTCCAGTGAAATGGGGTACAGCTTATCTCAGCTATGAGGAAAAACTGATTTCACAGTAACACATAGTACCTGCAACATCTTCTAGATCCGTTACAACAATGCGTGCATTTAGCTCCTGTAACTTATGATGCAAGTCTTCTAACTTCTTATTTGATTTTTTCAAAATGTTGTCCACATATGCCAAGTTCTTTTTATCTGTTGTGACCTTCCTGAGGTTCTCTGCTCCCTCCTTGATTTTAAGTTCCTTCCTTATTTCCCGCTTGATTTGGTCCTTTATTTCATCCAGCTTCTGCTGTACCATTGTATCTGAGAAGTCCAACTTCTGGCCAGTGCTCACGTTCTCAGAGGTTACAAGACCTTTGGCATCCCCCTAGGAAGAAAAACAGTAACATAACCATCAGGAAACACTGCTTCTGTCAACACATGCCACACACTTAAAGTGACCGGAGCCAGGTCCCTGTATGCTAAACACTTGCTTTGCAAGAACATTTACGAACTGTGGCTTTACACCAACGTTGACCTAAAGCAACAATCTCACAAGATACAACATGTTCACTGGAGTTACATTTTACAACAGATTTTATATTTAGTGACATCTTTACTATGCCTATTTTTAACACCAAGAGATTTAAATACTTTTGGATTTGTCATGGCTGCTTGCCTGGCAGTTATATGCCCCAGAGCTGATGATTCACATTTGTAATTTTCTAGATTTAATTTGTGTTTTAATAGACCAGATGGATATAGGAAATAAGACTAACTTCTAACAATTATTATCTATGATGAATTTTTATACATTCATTAGAATAGATTCCTTTTAAAGATTGCAAAAAAAAAAAAGAAAAACCATGGTGTTGTTTTCAGTTGTTTAAAGAAATACTGGCATCTTTATGAAGATTTGTCAAACACATTTGCTGGTTTTTTTTATTTTTATTTTTTTAAGTTCCTCAAGTAAAGCCTTTCACTTAAAAAAAATCATAATAATAGCAAAAAAAAAAAAATCTTGCTTTCTTGTGCAGGCAAGCTAGGCTGAAATGAAAAGAAAAAATTGTTGCAGTGATGAACAGGAGTTGGTGCAGTAAGGGAGCAAGGGATGAAATGTCAGATGCCCAGTAGACAGGAGCTCGTGCTTGTGCCTAGTATGCAATCACATATCACTGAGAAGTAAGAGCACAAAGGGCATGTTATAGAACCTACATCAATAAAATTCAAATAC
This sequence comes from Lepidothrix coronata, assembly GCF_001604755.1. Taxonomy (NCBI): domain Eukaryota; kingdom Metazoa; phylum Chordata; class Aves; order Passeriformes; family Pipridae; genus Lepidothrix; species Lepidothrix coronata. Next base: position 9,731,815 of record NW_016690192.1, on the reverse strand, counting down.
AATTAATTACACATGTGACAGACTTTCCTCTGTCTTATACAGGGACCCTGGACACTGAGTAGACATTCGGTCCTACCCAGAAGTCCCAGGTAGAGCTAAGTCAGTGAAGATCGAAGAAGGGTTCTCCTGAACTTAGAATTTGATCCAGTCCTAATTCAGGATTTATTTAATAAACATGTGGTCTGACTTGCACGTAACTACCCAAGAGACCAAAATTCCAGTAAATTTTCTTAAGCATGATAATGAAATTACTTAGACTTCAGAAAAAGTGGGTGGACAGTAAGGTATTTGAAGGTGTAATTAAAATTTTGAATGTTTTTGCTGTAAAATTTGTTGTTATCACTATTTGTTGTTGTAAAAAGTAACAATACAACAGAGTAAACAGTAGAAGAAAACATTTGGGAAGCAGTTCAGGGAGGACAGCATCAGCTAATAAACTGAAGAATGTCCAGAACATGTAATCACTCGAGATAGTCCACAGTAATTTTGTTTTCAAAAGACAAAAACAAAAGACTCTGCATCATGAAGGTTGTGCCTGGACCATATAGGACAACAGATAATGTAGGTCAAAGTATTTCAATCTGTCATGTTGCAGCAATAACTGCCTTCCATAAGCGAGATCCAATCTACTAGTCCTCAGCTATAATTTTATAAGTTTCCTGAATCTCTCATTAAAACATTTCTACCCGCAGCTGCTACTTTTAGTACAGAAAGTTAACAGCTCAAGGATTCTTAAGTACTAAAAGCAGTCAGAAGCACTATCTTGCCATAGAATTTGACTATCAGTCAGAAAGACAAGAAGTAAACAATGTAGAAATGACAAACTGAGTGAGAAACAAAAGGGAAAAAAACTCATGCAAATTTACTTTAAGTTCACTTGTGAGTGCATTTCTCTGTGTAGATTAAAATAAATAATTATGCATATGTAGAGAGGCTATTAATAGTTGGACTGGGAAATACATGACACTGTTTCCATATATAGGCATATAAAAAGAATCAACTTTTTTTTAATTAGAATAATCAATAGCAATGAGCAACTAGTAAAAGGTGCATATCCACAATGAAGGAAACCATGTGTTGAGTGTTTTGTTCTGAGAAAAAACTGAAACTGAAAATAAAATAATATAGCAACTGTATGGCAAACTATTTGTTTAAGCAGTAAACATATCCAAATTAGATTAAGATCTTTGATTTCCCTGTTTTTCTAACATATAAAAATTTCAGATGTAGAAAAAGAGCATCAAGATTCGCAAACTACTATACAGCCTTTAAAAACAGAGATAAAAAAAAGTTTGCAAATAAAAAGTATGTATTTTTAAACCATAATCCTTTGTGCCTGTTCTGCAGCTTCCTAGAAAGAAATTCATCATCTACCCCCTCAAAGTACGATATTACACTTTCCAAAGTTCAGAGAAGGAAGATAAACAATAAATGGAAATAAAAAACCCCAAACCAAATCCCAACAAAACCACCAAACCCCACCCCAAACCCAAAAGAAAACCTTTATTCTGTGTTTCAATAGCACCTGAAGTATGCTAAAAACAAACTCTCAAACAAAACAATGTAACTAAAATATAAATAATTCAGAAATATTCTTCACTAGGGTTTACCAAAGAGACTTCAGTTAATTGTTAATCTGTTGAACAATAACGTATTTTGTTACAGGGGAGGTTTTTATCCCTCTACAAGCCCTACATCCCATCTGTTAAAGGGATGTTATGTTCTTCCATAAACAGGTTTTTGGAGCCCTTGTTCCAAATATAGTCTCTAGCAAGTCTTCAATGAAATTAGATCTTCATGATCATTAGTAATTTGCCTTCCAAATTTGCAGTAATTGAGTTAAAGTTCTCCTCAGCCTAAGCAGTCTTAGCAGCATCTTTGTCCCTGGACCTAAGAGTTTCAGGATACAGAGCTGTCTTCTTCAATCTGCTTCTAAGAAAGCTGAGTTAACACTGTGGATACCAACACTGGAAGCTAGTCACACTGCCTGTGCATTTAAACAATCATCTTTAAATCCCCCCAAAGGCCACAGATGATACTCCTTCAGTCTCTTCTAACATTCCAAGTTAATGATACTTTTGAGCAAAAAGTACTCTCTCACCTAGTTACCCAGACATGTCACCTGGCACAAAGGTCACTGTGAAATAAATTCTTCCAAGGAGGCAACTGTGCACCCAGTGACCCCTGTGACCCTTGAAGGTCACTGTGAATGCAGAGCAAGAATGTGTTCTGCAATGTGAAGCTGTTCTGGGCCTGTTGATGAGTCTGCGCTGACGAATTTTGCTGCTGGGATGCAGCAAAGGTTTGAGACAGATCCTCACAGTGGAGAGATGAGCAGCCTCAAAAGCATTTAAAATGGAGATAATGCCCACACTGGCACAACTGGACAGAATGTCTAATAGCTGAGTAAGAGAAATGAGGTAGGATTTTTTCTTTAAGAAAAGCACCTCCCGGAACTCCAAACTCAAAAATACACTTTTTAAACTGAAGTGACTTAAAATACAGGATATTCCAGCTTTATTTGATGACATCCTATTACAAGTCTCTTATTAGAGCTGAATATTCTTTCAAAAAATTATTTTCCCCACTTGGATAAACTCCCTCCCAGGTTGAGCCTCACATCCTTTAGGTTGTAGGTGTTCTGTCCCCTGAACCTGAAAATTAAATCTGTTAAAGGAAACAACAGCTGGAGGCAGGGCCCAAGTCCTTTCCTTTGCACTGTTCAAGCAGTCAGGGTGCAAAGACAGGAGAAATCATTCACATTCTCTGTGTCAAGAAGCCATCACTGAATTTTGCACGGCTCCTTCCTTTACTCTTCCTCTCAGAATCACTTAACATAAAATATTTTAAGAGTGGAAATGCTTCGAACAGATAATGACTAAACCACTCCTGCTGGCAAAACAGAGAACAGGCCTCATTGCTTTAAAATCCAAGACAAAAGAATGGGCAGCCAGTTATTGATTCTCAGTTTCTTTTTAAATTCTGGTAGTGTTTTGACTGCTGGTTAGAAGAGAAGGGCCAGTCTTTGCTGGGAGGTCCCAACACTGGACTACTGGGCACAGCAGCTGCTGGTGACCCAGTTCTCGGCCTGAGCAGCAGAGAAGGGCAGCATCGCCCACCCAGCAACTGGAGGCAGCAGTGCACACCTCTGCAGTGGGAAAATACATGTTCGTGAGCCACACTGGGGATTTCTGAAACATTTCAGCACGTAATGAAACCAAAACTATGTTTATCAAAATAAACTATCAAGGACCACAAATTAGATACTACTGATTATAAAAAAAAAAAGAGAAAAACAAAGGAGTCCACATATTCAGCTTTCCCTCTGCAACAGACTCAACCTCACTTCGATTGCTGGCTCAAAACTATCTATTTACATAGATTAACTCAAGATGCCAGCCTTCAATTTCTCTACTCCTGGGAAATGTTTTAAGTATAGTTGCTGAAAATAATGAGTAGTGGTCTGAGCATGTCTTTTAATAATACAGTCTATTCTGGCTGATGTGGTGAAAAAAAGTAGTAATACTGTTTATGAGAACCCATAGGGCGCTTACACTTCTGCCTCAGGTCAATTCTGAACCAAATAACTGGTGAAGCAGGTGCTTTGAGATACTGCATCTACCACCCAAAATCCCATTTAATAAAACACCTAAACTGCTGAATGATGGCAAAGGCACTGCTGAACAGAAAAAAGGACCATGAAGCTGAAGATATTAGAGAATCTGCTTAAGTTGTGTAAACTGAATGACTTTGAATTCAAAACGAGATTATCAAACTGCCATCTCTTAGGAAAAAAAAGATAATTCTAAAAACCTGGGCATTAATAACTCCCAAAGACTTGCTCCTAAGAGCACCGTACAACTGTACTGTGTTATATCATATATTCAATATAGAGAATATTGACTAGGGCAAGAATTTAGATTGCTGACCTCTGGTAGGAGTTGTTATAGAAAGGTAAGTGGAGTCTTCAAATAGAGCATGCTTAACACCCGATGAGAGCTCATGCACATTATTTACACTTCACTCCAATGTGCTATTAACACACTGAACCTCCCTTTAGAAAAAAACCCAAACCAGACAATATCAAAACTCACAGTAAAATTGCTTATATTTTTTCCTCGAAGTATTGGCATTCTGTTTTTATATGGTCTTGAATTTTAGTAACAGTTTCTACAGACAATTAGACAGTAAGAAAACCTGTTTGACAAGTATAGCTATAATGCTTGGCTATTTAATATAAGCATACTTGTTTTGAATATAAAAATAAGATTTTCATGATTTTCATCTTACGCATGATTAAATTTGTAATTTAATTTTGAAGAGCTGGAATTACAGATTTGGAACTACTATGATTCTTAATATAAGTTCTGAATAGTTTTTTAGGATACAAAAAAAAAAAAGAGGAAAAGGAAAAAAGTTGCTTTTCTGAGCTAACTGCCAAGGTCCCTGAAGTTCTCTACAGTAATTCCTGAAACTAGAGTAGTCTTTGATTTTAAGAACAATGTTAATCAATTGCAAACTTCCCTTCCCCCCCAAAGTCATTCATAAAACCAGATGTGACGGCTTGTCTGGATTACTGGAACTACATGGACTATTTCCTCCTGCCCAGAAGCAAATGTGATTGTGGTCAAGATCTCAGCACTCACCAAACGTCAAGAACAAAAAAAAAAACCTTGGAGGCTTAATAGATTTTGGCATTAGTTTGCTGTGCTAACATGTCACAAATCAGGATTTAAATTTAATCTCAGTCACAGTTCTCTGCTTTGTAACAAGAGGCTGTTTAAGGCAGAAATATCCATAGTGCACTGCATTATACGTGGATGAATTCAAGTAGGACACTGATTAAATGGGGTTCAATTCCTGTGAGCAAACAGTGAGTGCCCAGCTATAAGAGATGAAATGGATTTTAAAAAAAAAAGAAAAAAGTGTTCCTTAAAATAGGGAGGTCCTCAATCAGCTGGTCCTCTCTGCCCTCTCTCCCAGTCCGAGCTGTTGTCCGGATGAATACTTCAGGAGGAATGTTTGCTTTTACTCAGGTAACAGCTGCTGGGCTGCAGCACTTGGTCCTCCAGCTCCTCCATGAAAAGCTGTGTGACCCGCCCCAGAACACTGCATCTAAACAGGTAACACAATTCCCTGGGGATTCCTTGTTAACATCCAGGCTTCCAGCCACCAACAATCCCTGATTAGGCCAGCATTTACTAACACAAAGAACATGTCCCCCCCCAAATGTGCTCCAACAGCAGTACAGACTTGCTTACAGAACTGGAAGTTGTGTCCATGCAGTGCTGTGCCAACAGCAGTTAGAGAAAGGGATGTAAGAGAGAGATTTCTTTGCCACAGAAGGGAATGAAAACATTTTAAGAAATGCAGCCTTCAGCTGTTTCTCGTTGTAGCACCTTCTGATGGTTTTACACAAGGAGAAGAACCTGCAAAGAGGCTTGCAAAGAAACGTGACGTTGAAAGAAAATCCCCACAGTGACCTTTCTCACGATCACAAGGACTTGATGGAGGCTGTGGCACAGCACAGGTGATGAGCACCCAAATCTGAGGTCACAGATGGCTACAGTATCCAAGAAGCGTGACTAGATATTCTGGCAACAGGCATGGTACAAACACTTCAGCAGTTTCCAAGCTTTTATCTGTAACTTGAAGTTCCTACTCCCTGCCAAAAAATTCCAGTGGAGTCCAGCATGGTGGAAACAAACCTTAATCTTTCTAGTTACAGATGTGAAAAAGAAACAGCAGAATCCCAGTTACAATGAATAGGGCCTGCTGTCATAACCTTTATTAACACATGTCCGTGAATAAGATCAGCACATGAAACGACGCCTACAACACCACCACTCCTCCAGTCTCTGAGACTTCGCTGTCTTAGTTTTCATTTAGCTTCTCGTAATATATGAGAATAATATACTCAGAAGAAAATTGCATTTTACATAATTAGTATGGTTTCAACCAGACCACACACATTAGTTGAAACTCTATTAAATACCAAAATGTAAACAATCTCTTTCAAGATAGAGGGAAAAAGATTTTATGAAATGTTAATACCACACTGCACACTGAAAATATTACCAATAATGATGTATCGTAAAACTGTGTCAAGAAGACTGAAGTAGTTCAGTCTAAAATGCAGCCTCACCAAGATGCATGCAGTCAAAGCACTGAAATGATAATTTCTCATCTAATTCCTGCAACATTATCATAGCATATATTCATAATGTTGTAAATACACACACCCCTCTGGAAGATGAGGAAAGCCAGGTGGATTAAGTGACAGTTCAATAAATGAAAGAGAAGCAAGTTCAAAATATTTTAAGACTAAGTCCCTTAGTCACAGATTCTGAACTGGATCTGTACACTTACTGGACTGGACTGGGCAGTGCAAACGGACAGGCATCTGTGTCCTACCTCCTACTGCCAACACAGGAATTTCATGCACAAACTTGTTTTGCGTTTTCTAAATTTGAACTGGAAAATTTAGTCTTCTTTTGAGACATACTTTGGTGAAAAATTCTTAAGATCCCATAAAAATATGAAGACTGGTAAACAGCAGAGAAATTACTCTTTTTGAGTGTTTAACAGTTTGAGGCTGCTTTAAAATAAGAACCTCTTAAGTTTTAAAATTGATAGCAAATACATGGGACTTAGATATTGGTGAACTTTGGTTTGTTTGTTATTTTAAACACCTTCAAATAAACACAAGAGTTACTGTTTTAATCATGTAAACATCTGCAATTTTCTGTACCATATAAATATATAAACAACATTGTCCTAATGGCCTAGAATTACTTCTTGAATATATACAGCATGCACTTTTAAAATAAAGTGTGTATTTTAACATACTTGCCAAATAGTACATATGGATATCCATTTCTTTTAGAAATTAATACACCCATTTTGAATTACTGCTAGAGACTGAAACAACAGGTTGTTTGTTTTTTTTAAGAGAAATTCTTATCACTAGACTTGTCTCAGTTTGACTTGATTGATTCCTGTGTAGTTACATTAAGCTCAAATCTGGTGCAAGAAATTGTTTTACGGCTTTGAAATACTTCAAGTCCAACATGACTTACTCAAGAAACAGAACTATCTAAGATAAAGCTAAGGTCATGCAAATGTTGTGTGGAGAATTTGCCTCTAAGTACTTATAATACAGAAACCAGTAATCTGTCCCCAAGACAGAAACACTCTCCCCCTTCCCCATGCTAGTTTCAGCATATCTGTGGAAGTGTGTGTTAAAGCAAACACCTAAACTCAAGGATTTCTGCTGCTACAGAAAGTAAATTTTTAATGTTATCCCAATATAAATGCTTTCATTGGTTTTTTAAATATAAAATATTTACCCGGTTTTGTCTAACATTCAGAACAGAATAATATGACATATACAGCTCAAGATGTTCGAAAAAAAATATCATTACCTTAACCAAGCTACAAGATGTGATATTTAACTTGGTAGAAGAGATTTTCAAAGGTAGAAAGGTCAAGTCAACAGACATGAGTCACAGTCACACCTTATGACTTCGATAACTCCTCCTCAAACTCAATGCACACTGTACAAAGGTGATAATTTGTTGGGCGTGCATCCAAAAATATACTTACCTTAATGTGAAGTTAACATTGCAACTATACATTTTCAACAGCTGTAATGTTAACATTAAGATAAACGTGTGTGGTTAAACTTCTGCTTGTGAAGGAGTTTTAGTTACTATGCAGAAATACAAAAATAAAATCCCAAGGAATTCAAACCCCAGCCATTAATACCGACAATCAGGTCCACTCCCATTTGTAAGGTGTTTTTCTTCTTTTATGATAAAACTAAATTATATAATAGCTTCTATTACAAAAGTATTATTATCTATCTCAGATAATGCAACAGACTGACCATTCCGCTCATCAACAAATCACAATATCAGCAATTGCCACATCTCAAGTGGTGGTACTTCAATGTAACACAGTCTAACTAAACTGCAAGAGAAGAATGCTAAAATGTCTTACCACACAAAGAAGTCATTACAATTGGAACTTCTCTGTTCTTTTAGTGCAGGTTAACATTGAAATGATGTAAAAGAAATCCTCATCTAATAAACAGGAATTTCTCAATAACGCATACAAGTACCAGGACACTGCTAAAGACCAATACACTTCTTTAATCTGAAAAGCACAACAAAGTGGTCTCAGAACCTCCATTTCTGTCATGAATAATTATCAATTGAAAAGAAAAAAACCCCAAACTTCTTTGTTTCTGGCAATTTCAACTTTCAGCACAGACTACTGATGTTAGTCCATTTAACTTTACTATATTTTACAGGAGCTATTTTTAGCCATTGCAAAACTAATGGAAGAGTTGAGAGTCTACATTCCACTGTAATTAAGCCATCACCTTTAGCAGCCAACTATTTTGTACATTATAAATGCAGCAAGACATATCAGAGATAATACTAACATCTGCTTCATGAGGCAAGAGGCCAAGTGGCTAAATACTAGATCCTTGTGAAGGAACCAGACTTTTTTGCTTTCTAGGACTTTGCAACAGTGGTTTTACCACAGCTTATGGGTTTCCCAGCCTGATACCTGAATCTGTTATTACAGGAAAGGGATGTATGTTTGTATTTATACCAAGGAGCTATGCTATATTCTAGGATTGAGAACCCTTTCTCAGTACTTTGGGTTATTATATCTGAAGTTACTGAATTTCACAGCCTATACTTCACCCAGCTGGAAATCCTGCTCCTACTTTCACCTCCAGCAGTAAAAGAAGGATGGGAAAGTCTCCTTAAATCCTTTCCTCATCTTTTACAGGTGGTCAGTAGAAAAGATCACTTTTTCCTACTGGGGCTACCACACCCAAAATTCCACTTGCAGAGATGCAGGCATCTCATTCCATGCCTTTCCAGTAAAAGTTTATGGATGAACACAGAGTTATTTATGGAAGCATTACTTCACATCCCCATTTGTCTGAGACTTCTACTGAGCATCACTGATGTATGCTGTGATACATCTGAATAGTGTTTTTGCAATCCTTCTTTCTCTGGCCCTTAGAATATGGTAGAAAATTTCTCATTGGCTCTTAATGTCCATTTTCTATTTAAGAATTCCCTAGGCATTATAGAATCATGAAGAAATAGAACCCTGTCTTAAACTACACCAGAAGCCAAAAGAAAATTGCCTGACTTTACTGCTTTACATACAACAGCAATGAAAAAGAGGCAGGTGATTTCATTTACTATATGGATTACAAAAAGTTCTTAATACATTTACATTTCTAAATACAAATCTGCTTAAAGTTTTGGTTTTAAAAACTTTCTACATTTTCTTAGTTTTTAGGAGCCCTGATCCCCTACTGACTGCAATACAGTACTCTAATTAAATCTACTTTCTTATGACCCAAAATGAACATCTGACTTATATATGAAGTTTGCAGCAAAAAGTGTTGAAAAAAGTCTAGGATTTTAGCAAAGGATTGCCTAATGCATATTTAACAAGTTTTATTTTTTATGTTCAGCCTCAGCACCATCTCCCAAGTAAGCTGTTTCCTGTTTTGCATAGGTACTTGCACAGGACTCTTTTCCATCTAGCTCTTGTCATCAGCACAGTTTCAATATCAGTTAAATAGAAAATGGGAAGCATCGGTTTCAAAATAACCAATGCACCAATGAGACCTGTAATATAACAGATATAAAGCAGCACAAACCAGCTTTTCAATGCATCATGTACAGACATACCCACAAAACTAAATCTTATAGGATATTCTATAAACCCAAGTATACATATCAATGGCAAAAAGTTCTCACCTTACAATTGCATTAAATTAGGGGAACGATACGTTATTTTTTATACTGCTGAGCATTCAGAAAACCCACAATGAGGTATACTTGTTAGTGACCTCAATACCCTTCCTTTTTCAGAGAAGGGAAGGTTACACATGCATTCCATATGTTTTCCAGCACCAACCATGTGAATGGAATCTTGAATGTGTTATGTAATCTCTGTATATCCTAAATTGATCTATTTTTGAATATTAAAAGCCTCACTCTGTTTTACAGGGCACATATGAACAGTAGTTTTCCCACACACTTACAATTTCAAAAAACGTCCTAGCAATATTTGTTGCCAATATTCCAGTGTAACTGATTTTGGTATGCTCATAACTTTCAAGGCATTCTTCTTCAAGGCTAAAAGTTTTCCACTTCATTTCAGCTCAGAAGCGTTTCAGTTAGCAGCCTGAGAAAAACCTTTAGGTAGTAACAGAAACTGTAGCATCAAAACTGTGGTAAATAGATTATTCTGCTTTATCAATAACCAAGAGCTACAAAAAAAAATACTTTAGATATGACATTCAGCAAAACCTTCATGAAGAAGTCCTTTAAGCTAAAGAAAGAAAGTACTGCAGTCAGAAGCTATTTATGGTTGAAGTTTAACCTGCTGCATTCCCAAGAGTATCTACAATGTATTCCTCTATAATGAGCTATCTAATCTAAGGCATCTCATCTTTAGGAGACAAAAATATACAAACTAACTTTTGACTGAAAAATACCAGCAGGAAGATAACTTTTACTTGATGAGAGAGACCCATATATTCTGACAGAAATTTACAATTTGGTTGGGGGTATTTCCTAGCCCTACTTGAAGAGGGTGATTGTGAGTGGGTGGGGTGTGTTCTTTTGATGCTCTCTCAAGCATTCTATTAAAGATGTCAAGAGTCACAGGATAAAAATAAAAATCAGTCTCTATAATAAAAAAAGAAATTAAACTACACAAAAATAAAGTACAGTCCCAATCTGTCTACACCATTTTCCAAACTAAGATACTATATTTAGATCAGGCTACCATCCTCTCAACTCTAAACTTTCCTGGCCTCTCTGAGCATTACTTGTTTCTTTTTCATGCCCTTCCCACTGTTTTACCTCATCAGGACACAATGAACTAGCATGATTGCTTCTAGGCACAAGCTCTCCCCATTTTCTGAAGATGCCAGAACCACAGCCAGCCCTTTCCTTCTGCTAACCCTAAGTGAGCAAGGGGCAGCTCTGATCATTCCCAGTATATGCCACTAAAATGCTCACTGCTTCTGTATCGCAGATTTGCAGGAATTCCCAGTAGATGTACCTCACGATGTACTAAGCTTCAAGTATATTCATTGCACTAAAGAAACATAAATACTTCAGGACAGTCAACAGATTATTTTATAACAGTGAAAAATTAATACGAGTAATTAGAAACATCCGACATTTTCAATGTGCATTGTTAGTAAAGTGCAAGACAAAAATCAGTGAAGGAAATCTGCAGAAACTACTACGTGACAGATGTAAATCAAGAAGAAAATAATTCAGCTGTATAGTTCAGAAAGTATATGTGAATCAATTCAGAATATGCCTCTAGTTAAGTTTTACTAATCTGTTTACTTGAAGTACTGTATAAACCTTAAATTGATAGTGAATTAATTAAATGCAAAATAAAAGAAATGCTACTTCTGAGTTCATAAAACAGTATTGTCTATTATAGAAAGGGAAAAAAATACAAATATGGGAGACCTTTTGCAGAACTTGCATCTCCCTTGCCTTTCTTTCATACCCCAGGTCTTCTGGTTCAAGAATCACACTGGAGTTAAAGAAACCAATTCCCACGTGCAAGGCAGCTGCTGCCTTGACAGTGTCACTGAGTTACTCCCAGCAAAAAGAAACACTTCAAAAAAGGGTACTTTAGAATTAGTGCTAGCTGCTAACCTGAAAAATAGGTCATGATACTGAATACCACTCTACAACAGATCATCATTCTTTTTCCTTCTGCACTTAAGAAACTTCTAAGAACTTTTGAAAAAATCTGTTAGAATTAGTTTAATTAAAGCTTGAGAATAAATTCACTCTCTTGCATGGAATCCTAATACAGACGAACACCAATTTCTAAAGCAATTAAAATAACAATCAGAAATTGTTTCTGCATTATGTACTATATTACAACTAAATGCAGAATTCAAGAAAGGAGTTTGCCCCCCAAACGAAAAAGTAACTGCTGGTGGATACCATCTACTTTGCCATAGATACACCTTTTATTTAAAAAGTGCATCTACAAAATGAAAAGGAAAAAAGATCCACATGTTACTTTGTGAAGCGGCTTATGTGATGAAGAACCATATTTGAACCAGTTAGATAAAAATGAATAGTAAAAACTACATTTTTCATCCAACAGACAAATACTTAGTTTGACTCCCACTAACTGGTATGAATAAAGTAAAGAACAACCATTAAAAAACCCTTTGAAAGAAATTTTTTTTCTAATGTTTAAGTACTATCTGTTTTATATTTCAAAATGTCATGTTCCCATCCCTTCAGGAAAGAAGAAACCAAAGATAAATCCTAGCAACTTGAAGAAAAATCATTAAATAATGGGTTAAGTTTCAATAACAACATTTAAGTAGTTTTCCTAAGGATCTCTAATAATATAGATATTATAATCTGCAAATGATACCTTTTGACATCCAATCATTCTCAGCCTAAAACACCGGCTTTATATGAGCTTATAAATAAGCAACAAACAAACTCAAATATTGAAGAAAACATGCTTCCATTAAAGGAGATTGCCGAGTCCCAAGTGGGCAGCAGTTCAAGAATGCTACACTAGTAGTCAGGCATGTACGATTTACAGTACTTTTACTTTCCTACTGCTGCCACTAAGTTTAGAACACGTCCTACAAAAAAGGCCTTGCTGATTTTAAAACGTTCTGTAGATCTGTAGTATGCTTATTCTGATACTTTTCAATACAAGCCTTTGAAACCCTGACTCTGTCTTCTATAACCTTTTGCTAGATCCAGTTTACTGTATTCTGTCTCCCCACCTGGCTATGTCCATGTATTTCCCCATGTGCTCCAGGTGGGTGGCAGGCAGCACACATCCTTACAACTGCAGAGCTTAATAGCTTTAAGAAAACCTGACACTTCTTTGTCATCATTTGTCATATAATTTTAGCTTACATGATCTGAGTATTAGGAAAGAAATAATCTTGTCATGTCTTATGCAGATCTATCTATAAAGGAAACATCCTCTTAAAACACATTCCACTTAATTGTTTTGCAGTGTCTTCCCATATAAATAAACATAAGAAGTTGAAAAGCAGTGGATGGTTTTACATAGTATGCTTGCAAAAAGCAACAGGCCACACAGTCAATCTGCATTCCTTCTAAATTCTCAACAATAGTTTTGGATGCTTTTGGGATTATGTTACTTAAAAATCCAAGTGATAACGTGCATCACAATGATGAAAAAGAAACTTCAATCTCATATCCAATAACCTTAGTGATGTAAACAGAGAAAGTCATAAAATCTATAATAAAAGGGGGTTATGTACCTTTTTCTGTAGAAGAGAAGGGTATGCAGAATAACAGAACCAAGCAAGTTTTTTCCATTTATCTAAGGACTGGCATAAAGTTTCCAGCTCACATTACACAAAACCCAGTTCTTAGTAGAGAGCTTTGGAACACCTAAAATAATCAAAAACAATTTCCTTGTTTATTCTAAATATAATCCTTCATCTCAACTATACAAATTTAAGATAATACACTCAGAGTTTGTCAGTAAGTACAAGGAGAATGAGAAAGAATTGATAATTTTGAAATTAACTGAACACAAGAACTTTGAAAACATTGAATCACTTTTGTTACCTCAAATTTCTTATTTCTGCACCATATTCTCAGCCCTTTGCTCCCCTAAATTTGGCTAGACTTCCAAAACACAGCATCAATCTTGTACACAATAGTTCGAAGTTCTCTAACTGGTGCTTTAATTGATGCTCATGTGACTATTTTGAGATATTTTGTTATTGCAAACATTCAACTCATCACTGTTAGGGATTTTTTTCCTACTGAATATTCAAATGTCTCACAGTTATCGAGCTATTCATTAACAGACAGATGTATTCATATCAAACTGTAATACCTCACTCTCTTCCTTATCTTTATGGATAATAAGTTTATAGTATTATTTGCACAGTACTTTGCCTTCACTCCAAAATTCAATCCCATCCATTTTGATTGTATACTCACTTTTTCTTTCATTTTAGAGAAATAACTAAAATACTCAAGATTTTTCAAAACTACTTCTTGCATTCAGTGCATAAAAGATTTAACAGTAACTTCTGAAAGTTAGATAATAAAGCTGGGTCATATCCCTACATTCACCTAGCATACTGCTACAAAACTTTAGCACTGCTCTCAGCCTTCCACATCAAACTGAACATAGCTACATTATCTATTCATGCATGGCTTTCAACATTTTCAGTATTTTCAATGCTTTTTCAGACAAACAGGTTTTCACTGTCGCATGCATATTGTGAGACTTTCTGCTTGAAGAATACAAAGCTAGAAAAGACTTGCCACAGACACTGCTTGGACTGTTCATTATCTGTATATTCATCTGCAGCAGAATTGGACTCTATCCCCAGTCCTCAGCTTAAAGCCACATACATGAGAGTAAATCTCAGCCTGTAATCTGATAAACATTTTCTGCATGAACCACCACTGCAGGCAAAAAAAAGCATCCTAAAGAACCATCAGTCCCAGCCCCTAACAGTTTGTTCCTACCCCAGACCATTCACTGATATATGGCAGTACAAACCTTTATATGGCCACACAGGGAACTGGATTGTGAACCTGATCTGACTGAAATCTAATTTAGAGTGAAAAAACCCCACCAAAGCAAAACAACAAAATCTGTTCACCAGACAGCTGTCTGTGCAAATGTAAAGCAACACAATATGGAACATCCTCACTTTCAGCAGCAGTACCAGCTGACAAAGTTTGACACTTTCTTTGAGCAACAGCCTCAAGTCTGCACGGGCAAAGCGTCCAGTTTCTGCATGTGAGATGGTCAGTGAGGCAACCAGAACTCTTCCATCCTGAATTTACATCACAAACCTGTCTTACATCTTAGTGATCTGCAACAAAAACACCAAACTAAGTACATCTTTTGACAGTTTTCAAAAATACATATGTGAAAGTTCCTAAGTTCACAAGCCAACTATAGCAGCAGTGATATACTGAACCATACCATGATTTCCTGTTTAATTAGCCAGTTTGTGTGTGGGACTTTGAAATAAAAAAAGGATTTTTTTCTGCCTATTTTAATCATCAACTCTCAATTTCTCCTCAAAAGTTACATGAAGTTCATATATGAAAAAAATTACATACATGTGAATAAAAGAATAATTTTGGAACACCTATGCACCAAAATTATTTGCAAGTACTATTTCAGGCAAATAACAACTACACTTACTCTCACTTCTTATTCATTTTAATAATCTATTTATTTCAATAGCCTAACAAATGTGAGTACATAGAAGAATGTTATATATGTACTTATGAAGTTCATGTACATGTATTTAATTTTTAAAATTCATTAAAGAAAATGTACATGATAGTCATCTTTAAGTGCGTTGAGTATTAACTTCTAAGAGCTAGCAAAAAGGTATATCAGCCCTTACATTTCAAGAGTTGAGCAATATTCTCTGAGTTTAAGGCCCAGCACTAGTTCAGAAAACTACTACTGTTGTAGTCAGACAAACAAAACCTTCTCCTTTCTGATTTGACCTGATCTGCTTGCGAGTGTTTCTATCATACTGACAGACAGAGCTTCACAATATTCCTGTGATTTATCTCAGAACTGTAATACAATCTATTAGTACCTTGGTATTGCAGACTTAATTATTCCTTCTCCTGGCTATAGATCTGCTACCCATTGTATTTTGTGACACTCTAATAACAACTGTGGAAAGTTGATGGAAAGCTTGTCTCCCTGGTTCTACTCAACAGAAACAGAACTGATTCTGCTACTTTCATTTTCAGGTTAACATGTTCTTGTGTTTAATGGAAACTTAAAATGTGTGAGCCCTACCACCATATTGCAGGGTAACAAGTGTTTGAAAAAACTCAAGAGAAAAACCAGTTTGCTTCAGCACCGGACTCCCATACATAACACTGCAGACATGAACCACATATTACAGGGTTTTAATTCAAGCTCTCTGATCTGCACTTATTTAGAGAAGAAGTCAGAAATTCTCTGTCATTTAAAACCCAATACATCTCCAGTGAAGACAAGGCTTAAAGAAATCCACAGGAACTGGAGGCAGAAAAGCTAATTTAGTCATGTCCACATGAAGGTTTTACTAATCCTGATCTGTATGATGGGCCAGAGCAAACCCTTCCTGGGTCTTGACATACATCAACCTTTCTTTATGTCTCAAAAAAAAGGAACAGGGAAAAGCTGCATACATTAAACTTTCATAACCCAGCCCAGCCCTTCCCAGTCAATCATTTATTATTTGGTACCTGATAGCTATCTATATATCTATAATAAAATAACAAAGGCTTTTAGTATAGATGGAGTTGTCCTAAGGAAATACACTTACGCTAATAGTCCTATTTTTTCCCTGGCTGCGGAAGCCACAAACTGCACTGATGAGAGCACAGTTCTGCCATCTCGGTGCATCCACTCCAGAAGTGCTCTGTACACCGCAGCAGCAGTAAACAGGAAGTACAGCCACCCTGGGCATAATGCTGATACAGACTGTAGGAAACTGCATCTACACCTCATGTCAAGAAAAATATAAGGTATGGCCTGCTCTTAAAAAACAATCACATCACCACTACCCAGCTGGTGGTCCCACAGCTGAGCCGTGGTAACTCACTATGTGAACTGTCTCAACTCGCCCTACTCGTTAAGTTAAAAGCATTAGCCTGAATAACTCGATTTCAGCCTCTTCTATTAACCAGAGTACAACAGCAGCAGGATTCCCAGCAGGGCTGGTCCATTTAGCTGAACATAAGCCTGCAACTGCACACTACTATCCTGTTCATGTGAATGCCTGCTTGCCACAGAACTCAGCCATATCATCCTCACCAGCTGCCAGAAGTTGCACCAGCAAAGCTGATGGATGACATTAAACTTCACTAATTTGACACATAGTCACAGAATTCCTCGAGGTTTGGGAAATCATCCCGCAAAATCACGAGAAAATCCACCGAGCAGCACTTTGATCCATAGGATGCATGCCCAGACTGCCATGCAAGTAGTTTCAATTCACTGGTGAGCTGTCAAACAGTAAGTAACCAGTAGTGTAAAATGGCAGTAACAAAAATGGTGTCGATTTGTGTCACTGTGACATAATTGTTTAGCTGCAGTTCAAATAAACAAACACATATATCAGATATAATGTTACTTGTAAGGACAGGCCCAAAGCATTTCGTTAGCTAATGGCACTACTAGTTTCTGCTTCAGTGTAGTACTTCTGAATTGGGTCTCAAAGTAACAGAGGTCATGGATTGGATCCTACAACATAAATCTCATTTTCTAAAAAGAACCTCCCCCACCCACACCAAACACTAGCAAAGATGCTCTTTTACTTGCACCAGGAACTGGAGAACAAGTACTAATTATTAAAGCTTCAAAGTACTATACAAATGCTTTGCCCATGCTACAGAGCAGTATCTCATGAGAGATGCTTTAGCTCAGTCTATTCCTGAACCCATTTATTTACAATCCACTAGAGAAAAAACAAAACAAACAAATAAAAAGCCTACCATCTACCATTTTGTAACAGTTGTACATGTGATTTCTAGCAAAAGCACAAAAAAAGCAGACTGAGCCTTGCATTGCATATAACACACATATAAGGCTTTGTTACTCTGAATCTAAGTAGAGGTCTTATCTCTAATTCAGCAAAGCACTGAGACACTGATGAAAAAATTCTTAATCCTATCATTAAGTTCTTAAACCACTGTTTCCCAATGTAAAGGACATGTTTATCGACTTATTCTACTACAGACTTTTGGTTACACTGTAATGAATGACCACTCACAATGTATAAAACTGTTCCAGAAGAACTATTACACATACTGTAACTAAATACTTTTCTACTGGCCATCACTAATAATTAATCATGAGTTAAAATAACAGATCTGGGTCTTAAAAAGACAGCTACTCTGACAAAGAAAATTCAGTCAAATGTATACAAGTCTACATCATATACAAGTTCTTATGTTAATAGACAGACTGACAGAATTCAACAAATGGAAAAAAACCTAAATCAAAACAAAACTAAAAACCCCACCCATGCACCTACCTAAAGGTATTTTAAGGACTGTTTATGTTCCACTGAGAACAGGATGTATATTTTACTAATACAAGTTTTGAATAGAGGACTGTTTAAAGAGTAATATATACCCACAAATGGAAAAAAACCTGAAGCGCTTCCCTAGATTCACCAGTTCTGAAAGCATTTGTAGGGACATAAGAAATCCCAAGCAGCTGTACACACATTTTCATTTCTAAACTGCAGTAGACTAGTTCAGGATATTTTCACTTGAATGTGACATTTTCTTCTTCTGAAGAAACAAGAGTGATTCAAAATTATTGAAAGGTAATCTGTTCTAGCTGAATATTATTTGAAGGCAGTCTTACTGCTGAGTGTTCAACCCAATTACAATTCCTCCTCAAAACAGATTAATTAGGTTACTTGTACCTTTTTATGGTGTCCTTAGGCACTTGACCACAGCTAATAATAAATACCCAGTACTTTTTATCTCTAAAAAAACAAGCATCCCTACCTCTATTCTAAAGATGAGGAAACTGAGACATGAGTAAGCAAAGTCATCTGCCTAATGTCACCTAGATGAGAGCAGAGCAGCCAGGAATGAAATACAGGTCTTCAGAGTCCCATCTGGTAGTATAACTCAACATGGCAAGGTATAAGTGCCCAATTTCATATACATTTATATACAAAACATAGTTGTATAATCTAAGACTCAACTGTTCGATTTGTATCATGCAGACTAACAAAATACTGAGCACTGTTCAGTCACATTCACTTTATGAAAATTCTCGTCCCAGGTATGAAATGGAAAAATAAAACAAACAAAAAACTACAGTGAGTGTGCCATCATATAATCCTAATTTACATATATTTCAGTTTATATTTTAGTTGTGGTACTGTTCATCGCTATTGAAAAAAAAACAAACAAAAAAGTTACCAAGAGATTTCAAACATGATTCTGTCATAACACTTCTGCTTTAAGATCCCTAAGTACAGCATCTTAGGAACTTAGATGACTATGGCATTAAAACAAAATATCCATTTAAAATCCCCTTATTCTGACAAATATAGAAATAAAGACATTTTTCCAGTGTTCTGTGATATTAGAAATACGTATTATGGCTGAGTTTGAAAAGTTAATTCCAGGCATAGTCCTTTACACTTCCATTTGAAATAACTGAAGATCTCTTACATGCTGTACTTCAGGGCATAGCCCAAGTTCTCTATCTTGACCAAACAATTTCATTTAAGCAAATAAAACCAAGTAATACGCTCTTTTTCCCCTTGTATTAAACAAGTATTGTTTTGAAAGCACAATTTTGAGTGAACCTAAAATTTTCTTAAAATAAATCCTGTAACATCAACAATAAAAGCCCCAAGTTTAAAAGATTTACAGTACTGTCTAGAAAAGAAGTGGTAGTGAACATCTAAAAGTACAAAAGTGTAATTACTAAGCATACACAATAGTTTTATTTAAATACTCCTAGTAATAATTTCTGTTCACCTAGTCATATCAACTTACTATGCTGACATCTACCATCACTGCCAATGAAAGCACACATCTTTGGAAACACACACAACTTCACAAAAGACCTTCTCTTTTCTTTTTAATAATGATTTGGAAAAAAAACCCGAACAAACTTTTTTTCTATTAGAAACTTAAAATTTATTTCACAGATGCCTTATTTAACAGCCTGCAGCACCATACCTTAAAGTTTAATTTTATGAAGTAACAGAGTTGCCACTTCCACCAGGAAGCAAAGAGTTAAAGACTGTGCAATTAACCTGAGAACAAGCACTGGAGAGGCTCCTTTACCTGGTGGACAAAGTTCTAAGCCAATGGAACGGAAGGCAACATCAGCAATAGTGGTTCTTACCCAAACTCATTCCCCCTCCTACAAAAAAACCTGTACTGGAGATAAAAAGAGGTAAAAAAGGGTAATCTGGCTTTATGTAATCTTTTCAATCTTTAGTAATCAGGCAATTTCACTGGTGAAGCTACTAAACAGAACAAACCAAAAGGAGGATTTTTAATGCCAAGTTTACTTCATATTATGCATTTGCTAACTACTGAGGAATAAGTGTTGCATTTTTCACCTTGAACAAACTCAGCTGAAAACCTGCTAAGAAGCAAGACATACTTTCCACATCTTATGAAAGAATGCATACCATATTTTGTAGGAAAAGCAGGACAAAAATATCAAGTGGATATTTCCTAGCAGAGGTTTTTAAGAAACTGCTTTATCAGTTATGGAGTCACTTTTTTAAAATACAAAACTGTCATTGTGAGAAGTGCAACCTAAGGCCTATTTAAGGCCTGTTTAATTAAGCCCAGTACACTTTGAAACAAGTACATGTACCACCACTTTCTTATTAGCAGTTAGCTATTTTGGTCTTTTGTTTTTCATATTTTCTCAGAATCCACTTCACATCCTGTTAAGTCAGTAGTTGTGACAGTCTGCCAATCTTTTTATCAGGAGAGTTCAACTGATTCTTGACTAGTGATCCACTTTAATTAACTTGACCCAAGCCTACCAGTTTACTTATACCATGCTGGAGTACACAGGGCTGTCATAACCAAGTGCATGCAGAACACGCAACAGCAGAAAGCAATGTATTGTATTGATCACTGACTGATACTCACTCTAGAGTCCATGTCAGGACCAAGCTTGGGATTTACACTGGGTTTAGCTTGTTTTCAGTAAGTTTTCACGAGTATTAGCAAAACATCTAAACCATTGTCCATGATCTAAATCCATCCAACTACCTGACCCTTTTAACCTTTACTGTAACCACGCATTCTACAACTTCCTCATCTTTCTGCACAGGATTGCAATATGCAAGCAAAAGCCCATTTTACATATAAGCACTTTTTAAGTCGGAGTTCTTTAGATTGAGGAAGTTCCCTTCTGAAGAAACATGTGTGAAATGGCGTATCTCACACTTCACAGCAGTTCTCTTTCTTTTCGGGCCATACCACTAAACCAACTTTTATGTACAGGTATACGAACAGCAATTTGTTTTCAAGTATTACCAAGAAGAGTTATATTAATGCCTTTATGTTTCACTGCTAATATACACCACCACAAACAAAATAGCATCTTTACAATGTTTCCTTCTAATATGGAAGTTCCTCTTAAAAATACCTAAAAGTTAGCAGTTCACGAAGCTTAAACCCCCGGGATTCCTGTGTTAACTTCTTACCTTTCTGTCCTGCCTGAGGAACTGTATTTATCAATATAGAAGTTACCATATATAATGGAAGAGGCAGTGCAACCAAAGAATCTAATCCATCCTGGATTTTTTTTGTTTTGTTGTTGTGTTTTGGTTTTTTAAAAATAACTATTTTTTATATTATCTTCTTTTTTTTTATTAATATCACTGTCAGTCTCATCTTTCAAGAAAAAAAAGCAACAAAACAAAACAAAAACCAAACCCTCCCCAATCCCAAAATAATTCACTCATTTCTGTTTAAAGTAATGTGAACCTCACTCTTGGTACTTCTACAGAAATGTTGCTTCCATTTATCTTGCCTGTAACACTACCATAGTTAGCTATTCACACAGCTCACCACTTCAAACAGGTTTACCAGCTTATACATCATCGTATCAAGTTTGTATTAACATAGTGATTCTTCCTAAGCACTTATGAGCCACTGATTAAAGTTCAGCATTTTAGATGGATTCTTAGCCTTCAGCCATCTCACGTGCTACAATATTAAGTAGACTGCTACATCTCTGTTGTGCCTTCTTTTGTTACTCAAGTGAGCACATTGCTAACATTCAAAATTACAGGAGAATTTAACAGCATTTGGGAAATAAAATTTCTCCTTTTCAAAACATGCCTATTTTCTTTTTGAGCATTAAATTCAATACTTTCCATTTATGGTCTTCTTATTTCGGTTAATTGTCTATCTAATAAATTCAGACACACATTCTTTGCCTGGTTAAACATAACAACTTACATAGACTTAACGACGTATATTAAAAAAAAGAAAAAAAAGGAAAGCAAACTTTCTTCGGGACAAGGAAGCTTAAGAGGTAGCAGGTTAAGCTGACATTTAAAGATAAGAACACAAAAGTGAAGCTCCCGAATTGCATCTAACCCTGCTAACCCTGCAGCTGACAAGCAGAAAAGTAACACTTGCACAGGCAACCAAAAGTGGTCAAACTACAGGGATGAAAAACTCCAACCCTCGAGTCTTCAGGACTTCTAAGAGTGTCGCGCGTTGTTTAGAGTTAGTTTTATGTAGTGACAAGAACCCTCGCGGTGTGACAAATAACGCCGTTCGCACCATTTTCTCCTCTTCCCGGGCTTCTCCTCTTCAAGGCCTATAAGAAGGAAGCTGCCGCGGCTGCTGCGCGGTGCCATGTCCAGGGGAGAGGAGGCTCTTTGCCTGACCCTGACGCGGGCGGCGGGGTGGCCCCGGGAGCGCTCGGCGGGGCCCGGACCAGCGCCGTGCCCGGGCGGCGGGGGAGGGCGAGAGCTCCGGGCCCCACAGCGGCTGCGGCAGGCTCGGGGCGGGCGCGGCAGCCCCGGGGCGGGCGGGGGGTGCTGCCGGGGCGGGGGGCGCGGCGCAGGCAGGCCCTGCCGGAGGGACGCGGCCGCTCGGCGGGGGAAGGAGGGAGCCGAGCGCAGACAAAAGCGGGTCGCGGCCGGCGGCGGGGTGGGGCCGTGACCGGGCGGCGGCGCCTCCGCTCCCGGGGGAGAGCGGCGGGAAGAGGCCTGGGGTGGGCACGGGCTTCCGCCACCGCCCCCCCGGCCCGGGGCTGGGTGTGGGTGCGGGGTGGGCGTCCCGCGCCGAGCGGCGGGCAGGGGGCGGCGGGGCGCGGCGGCTGCTGCGCGCTCCCCGCCAGGGAGGGAGGGGAGCGGGGCTGGGGCGGCGCTCCCGGGGCGCCCCTCGCCGCTTACCTGTATCTCGGTGAAGAGGATCTCCCTCTCGGCCGCGTTGGACGCCATTGCGCCGGGGTTTGAAGTCCGCACCTGGGCGCTGCTGCTGCCGCCGCCGCCGGCGGGGAGGGGAGCGCGGGAGGCGGGTCCGGGGCCGGGACTAAGGGCGCATCGGGGGCGGGGGGAGCGCTCCGTGCTCAGGCAGGCGGGCGGGCGGGGGTGCGCGGGGGGGCGGCCGCCGCCCGCTCTGCTCTCATGGGGGTCGCGCCGGGCGCGGGGGCGCGGTGCGGTACCCGGGGTGCGGTGCCCGCGGTGCGGAGCGGAGCGATGTCCGGGGCGCGAAGCGCTGCCCGCGGTGCGTTCCTGGCGGAGCGGAGCGGTGTCCGGGGCGCGTCGCGGTGCCCGCCGTGCGCTCCCCTCCCGGGCGCGGCGCTCGGCCCTGGCAGCGCCGCGGCTGCTGCGCCTGCGGCCGCCGCCGATGTCGCACCATTTGGCTGTCACCCTGTCGCAAACGCCGCCGCTGCTTTGCGGCTCCCGGCGGCACGTGACGGCGCGGGAGGAAGAGCGGCCTCGCTCGCGGGCGGCGCGCGACCCCCTCGTGACACCCCCGCGCGGGCTCCGCGGCGCGAGGCCCCTCAGCCCTCACGGGCCCCTCGCCCTCCTCGGACCCCTCGGACCCCTCTGCCCCCTCACTCTCCTCTGCCCCCTCACTCTCCTCAGCCCCGCGGCCGCCTCGCCGCCTGCCTCCCTCCACACTCCGCCGCTGCCTCTTCCCCGTCCGTTAAGCTCCGGTGCTGGGAAATCCTCCAGTGGTGGCGGGAGTTTGGGGGGGGGGGGCGTGTGCCACATCCCTGGTGTTGGGGGCTTCAGGGGCTCGGCTCCCCTAGGCCCAGGAGGCAGGTGAAACCCTCGGTTTGTGGGTTAGCGAAGGCAGGTAGCTCAGGAAGGAGAGGTCACGCTTGTCTCAAGCGCCCGGAGAGAGGGCAGCCACCTGCCGCCCTGGGGACCTGGAGCAGTGGCCCAGGAGGTTGTGGTGAGTGGGGGCTGTAAATGCCGTTTTTAATAGTTTAAAGGGCTAAACGTTTGTACTTGGGGTGCTCGGTGAGGTTTTTGGGGGGCTGGCACAATTCAGTCAATTTGCGGAGTAATGAGCTGCTGAGAGCTTCAAAGGCAGTTTGGGTGTCTGAGAGGAAATGGTTTCTCTTCCCTCGTGGCAACATGTGACACGACCATTTATTCTCAGCTTCCTGCCTGTTTCGAGTGTTGGTGGGTTTTTGCACCTGTCCATAAACATTCTTTCTGTTGTCCAGTCTATACACATGTGCATTCTCGTTCCACCCTAATACTGGATGCTACATTAGGCTAATTGGACTCATGCAAAATGCTCTGTGGAAGCAATTACAGCTGGTTTTGGGGTTTTTTTAGTCTGTGCAGACTCATATAAGCTGAGGCATTTTCAACAGATTTAAGCTCATGCAAGGATCAGCAATTGTTCTGTTTATACTACTGCATCTCTGTATGGATACAGGCCAGTAGTAGTCTGTTTGCTCTAGAACTGCAAGTTAAACTTTGGAGGGTTGGGTTCATTGTTTTGGGTTTTTTGAGGAAAAGGGGAATGGGAGAAGTAAACATTTAAATTACCACTACCGTTCTTAGCAAATTTGAAGCATTTTAAGGGTGCTTATATTTCTACTGTTGAGCACCAAAAAAACCTGACAATCTGAAGTACTATGCTACAGTACAAAAGAAGTTTATGAACTTATGCACACAGTTAATTTCACATAAAAGTAATACTAAGACAGTTGTACAGTATCAATGCACATTTTTACTGAAATTACACTTTTTCACTTACTTAAACCTATGTAGCCGTTTGATGTAGTTCATAATCTTCCACATTAGTTCACATGAAGCCAGTGGCTTAACTTCTGTTTTATGTGGCCAGGCATCTACAGGCTCAGGAAGAAAACTACTTGCTGGTTGTCTAAAACTCACTATTCTACAAAGAATACTAGGGGGCCTCTGGTGGTCTAGTGGTTAGGGTGCAGGACTCTCACCGCTGCGACC